>NW_028254577.1:0-285635 GCF_964263255.1 Lissotriton vulgaris
CAAAGGCTGTTTTCACAAGCTTTTACCCATGGTATGTGGGCTACTGTTTAAAACAGTTGCAAAGGCTGTTTTCACAAGCTTTTACCCATTACACTGGCAACAGTAGGAAGTGGGTGTAAAACAAACCCCCTGCAATGCATGTATCACTCAAAATGAGGCTCGCTGTTTTTTAATTATGTATTTGCGGAACATATTTACATTGTGTAACCTCAAGTCTAGGTTAATAATTCATAGTAAAATTTGATCCCAATTACAGATTTATGTAAGTGACATAAAAACGGATTTTATTTTGTGTATGAACACAACAGTATGTTATCTTCAGTCTATGCTCTGTAATGCATTGCATATGGCTTTTTGACCGTGGTTGTTTATGCTTGATATGCATATATAAGATTTGTTTTTTTCCTGTCAGCGTTTTTATATTATGAGAGTGTACATTTTGTATATATATTTATATTTTATGTAATATTATATTTGGTTTAGGCATGGTATTTATTTTTATATATGTATTTGCATAGTGCTCCATGTATTCTCATGCGAAATCCAGTGCCATTATTCTCATCAAATGTCAGTATCAAGAGAGCACCTTCTCACAGGCCTAGATCTAAACTCTGCAAATAGGACTCATTCTCTGTCTCGCTTAGAGTGGGCAACCAGTGCTCCAGGAAAGATGATCAATTCAAGGGGATCTGGTTTAGCATAGCCTTCCACAGATTGTGAACAGAGCCAGCTGAGGGTCGCCTGTCCTTGGCTTTAGGTATGGGATTGCGCTTTTCACCTCTTACAAAGGCAGGCAAAGATTTACAAAACTGTCACATAAAGCAGCGCAGCACCCAGAGTTGCTGCACCGCATTGTGTGACAGGGATCAGAGCAGGAAAGCGCCATATCTATGAAGATATGGCACTGTCCTGCTCTTTAACTTACTCTGGCACACAATCAGCCTGCCTAGCTCCATGCATCGTGTCTGAAATATATTTTTAAAAAAATATCACATTATTGGAATTTCAAATTGAAAATCTATACCAGATGGAAGAATATTTCTTGCAAATTAGACTTAGGCCATAATATTTATTATCTGATAATTTTACTAGAAATATTTTGAGATACAATTCAGAAAATAATATATATTTATGAACATACTTCCCAGCTGTTGCTAGATAAACATTATCCACTTAGAGAATTTTGTTGTACAAATAAAATAAAGTGCCTTGTTAGGTTCAATAATACATCTCGAGATATTGGAGGTACACAATTATAACAATGTATCTTGAGTATGACAATGATCCAACATTATTCTGATCTGATATATATACATATATATATATATATATATATTACCTACTGGCGGTCGCCAGTAGGTATATATAGTTAGGATTTTTTCTCTATGGAACTTTTGAAAATTCTATGTCTAATAACTTTGGCGTTTGTGGACGGAATCGGCTGAAATTTTCGGGAAAATGGCACATTTTGTTTCTGATCAGCCCCTGGAAATTTGGGGGGGTTTCGTCAAGGGGGGGCCGAGAAAAAAGGGGGGTCCCAAAACTCGTTTTTCCCATTCATTTTTCCATAGGGCGTTTGGCCTCACTTTTAGCTCGAACGGCTGAATGGATTTGCACGAAACTTGGCAAAATTGTAGGGACTGTTAGCCCGATGTGCCTTTGCTGGGTCTCAATATATGTGCTCCAGTGGATTTTGAGAAATTAACGTTTTAAAAAACAGATTTATCTGTGACAGCGTCCTAGATAGCGTACTAGTTCGCGTACTTTTCGCGTAACGGAGCTTTGCGAAGCGAAGCTGATTGGCTCTCCGGTGTCTGTAACATTCTAAACAGTCCATAGCGGCCGCCATCTTGTCTCTCGGTAGGATCGAGAGACAAGAGGAGGCCAAATTGAAGGGGTAAATGAAGGAAAGGGGGCAAGGTAGACCCCTCCTGACCCCCTAGGATTGATGAGGGGGATATTAAAGTGCCACGCGGGGCCAAAAAAAAAATAAATAAATTGTGTTTCGTTTTAATTAAAGTACAAGATGGAGGAAAAACAATGTGGGAAATGGGTATAAGGGGGTACAGGAGACGTATTCTGACCCCCTTATTTTCTGAGGGTGGCTGAGGATTCTCATATATGTTGATCTGAAACTTCCAGAAACACTGTAGACTATTAATTCGATGAGTTCCGGTGGAGCCCCAACGTGACCCGGTAGGGAAGAACTTGCTCCCCCCTTTTTTGAGTGATGGTTCTTGTTGCTTGTCCCCTCTGTTGTCATCTAACGGAACCTTTTTGGATTGCCGAGTGAGAAAAAAAAAGGTGGGTCTTTCATCGTTTGGGAAAAAAAAATGTTTTAATCCAATGAAGTGTTATTTTTAGGTCATATGATCAAGCCTTCCATCATTAGGAAACCAAAAGTAAAATGAACCAATGAAAAGTTTTATTAACAAGTCACATGACCTGTTATGCTTAGGTTACGCGCTGCGCGCCGCGCTCTGGATCGTTTCCGGGAAGCTGCGCCTTGCGCACCGGTGCACTTCCGGGTGCGCTAACGCGGTGCGTCATATGACGCATTACGCGACAACGCAGGTCCAGAATATAGTCAAAATGTCTCCACCAACCAGCAGTCGGAATACAACCCCTTTCAGCAGTCCAAAAAGTTCTGTTAAATGACAAGAGAAGAGACAGGCAACAAGAACCATCAGTCAAAGAGGGGAGGGCAAGTTCTTCTCTACCGGGTCACGTTGGGGCTCCACCGGAACTGATTGAATTGGTAGTCTACAGTGTTTCTGGATGTTTCAGATTGAAGCTGGCGTTAGCATGAGAGCACCCAATTCTAAAACAGTAAATGCTTGGATAACAATCAATCAAATGTAGAGGGAAGCAGGCACGATGGGTTACAATGGGGGCAAAGGCTTACGTTACCTACCCTTCACTATCTGCAAAGAGAGAATACTCCTAAAAGAAAAGAGGAGGGGGGGGGGCAGCGTTCAAAGCACATCAGCGTGCATAAATACGAAAATGTTTTTGCCTACCACGTACTTGACATTTTACAGCTTTTCATATTTGCTATTAAAAAACCATTGAAATTCACTGAAAAAACCTACGCGTTACAACTGCGTTTGCTTTTTCAAAAACCTTTAATAAAAATTTTGGTGCACAAATACGGGCCTACAACCCCGTGGGCCGGCCACGAGCAGGCTGGAACTGTAAATGGGGGTGGGGGTATTTATTTGTGGAAAACATAACAGAGTCAGTGGTCGTTGATTTCATAGTAAAAAGTGCGACAAGTGCAACAAAATCATATCGATAATTCATTGTGAGCAAGTACCAAAAGTGTCGACAATTCGAAACTTCAATAAATACAGTAATCAATGATGCATTGGAACTTAATATCAATTCATTGTCCGAACGTGCAATCAGTACCCGTCCCATGTCAATTCATTGTTCGAACGTATAATCAATACCCATCCAGGATCAATTCATTGTCCGAACATATAATCAGTCTTATCCCATATCAATTCATGTGCTAAAAACTGCATACATATTTCATGATATCAAGGCTGAGCAATCGGGGAACAACAAGGAGTTGAGAGTTTCATTTGTACCGGCGCCATTTTGGGTGAGGTCAGGAAGGTTCAAGTATAGTCAAAATGTCTCCACCAACTCGTTGTTGGACCGGGACCTCTTTCGGCAGTCCAAAATTTTTCGTTGAAGGGTAGCAGAGGGGACTGGTGACATGAACCATCAGTCAAAGTGGGGTGGGAAGCAACAATCTCTCCTACCGGGTCATACTGGTGTCCCACCGGAACTGATCAAGTTGGTAGTCTTGTAGGATTTTGGTCATTTCAAGACTGAGGCCGGCGCGGGCATGAGCGCGCTGACGTCCCGCGGCTACGTCGTGGTCGTTCCGTGGGTGATCATGGCAGTCATTCCCCATCGGGGGTGTCTGCGGGGGTCGGGGGCCCCCGTGGCTCTTATAGAATCTTCAAAGTTGAGGAGAACGTTTCTGGACGCAGGACTCATTTTCTAGCTGAAGTCAGAAGCGCCGTTGCACCGCAACAGTGGACGAGACCCCCGCTGGGTGAGCGGAGCATCATTGCCTCGCAATAGTGGACAAGACCTTTTGTTGGGTGAGTGGAGCGTTAGGGGTGCAGCTGAGGGGCCCCCACCTGGGGGGGTGGGAGAGGCTCATTCGCGCCGCCTCTCCCTCCCAGCGCACCCCACGCCGACACCTGGCGTTGATATCCGTGATGTCCGGACCAGGCGATAAGAGGGGGGGGGTCAGAGGCAGAGGCAAGACATCCCTCCCTCCGTTGTCGCAGACATTATGAAAGAAAGAAGAGGGATCTCGTTGGCCTCGGCTCCTCTCCTGGCCCACCTTACGCGACGACCTCCCCGGCCGACGGCTGCCAGCAGGACTTGCCCTACACGTGCCGAAGGCCTCGTCTTCCGGATGGGCGTAGCCGCGAACCTGTTGCACTTCGGGAGTTTCCGGAATGGGGGTAGGTATCTGCTGATTTGTATCTATTTCATGTTACCGGTATTGGGCGTGGCGGGCGGTGGGACAGACATGCTTGGAGCAGTGGGGGGGTGGTGGAGCCTAGCTACCTCGTGGCTGCCGTAACGTCAAGCTTGGCTTCTTTCACCTCTTCCATGTTTCTTATTTCTAGCAAAGTCAAAAACTCATCAGTGGCCTACTGATTTTGTTCGATTTCTTTCCCTTCCTTTTCAAGTGTGTTTCATGCTACAGTTTCTGTTTAACAGGATACAGTGATTACTTCGTATTTTACATATGTCTTCTTTATTAGGGGTACTCTCCGGTTGAGCCAGATGATGTACCTCTAATAAATGGTCCGGGTGGAACTAGTTTATCAATCAGTGGGGAGTAGATGGGCATGACAGATTACAACGGGGGACAAAGGTCCGCATTACCCACCCTTCACTACTTGCAAAGACTAGACAGAATATTTCTATTCCACGTTATTTGCAAACAGAGAATACCTCGAAAGAACTATTCCTTGAACAATAAATGTCCAGCCAATCAATCAATCAGTGGGGAGAAAAACAGGCATGACGGATTACAACGGGGGACAAAAGTCCGCATTACCTATCCTTCACTATCTGCAAAGGGAGACAGAATATTCCTATTCTTCTCTGTTTGTAGACAGGGAATATCTCAAAGAGCAATAATCGATAAAAAATTAGTAGGATTATAACACTTTAATAACTTATATATATATTCATCGCAACAAAAACAGTAAACACCTTAAAACATTTTTTATTAAAACAGAAGCAACAATGACAACTAACAGTAGTGATATCCTGGGCGGTTGATGGAACTGGGATTGTTAATGGAAAGAGATCTACAGAGAAAGCTATTGGTGAATTATACTTCTCCGGAAATTTAAAACTCACAAATGTTTCATTTGTGTAATCGTTTCAGGTCAAACGGATTGTGGAAAAATGTTCGGAATGGAAGAGTCACCAAAAGGCAAAAAGTACACTCATGTATGAAAATCTTACTATTAATGCTTGACTGAGGCCAAGGAGATCAGAGTGCATGAGTCTCATGCTCGATCGATTGAGCTAGCCAGATCGGGAAACAAAAAGTATAAAATAGTTATGTAAAAAGTTATTTAATAAAATGTTTTACCCTGTTACTTTGCTGGTGTGTTGTATATATTTATAATATTTGTATAGGGTTTGTCGTTATTTTGGGTGTGGGTGGGTGGCGGAGCCGAGCTGTCTTGCAGCCATCATGGTGTGGAGCTCAGTTCATCTCACTAGTTTCGTATTTCTCATGAGGGGTTGTTCTTAATGTTTCTATTTTAGCGAGGTCAAAAAGAGATCCTATTAGTGGCCTACTGATTTTGCTCGATTCCTTTTGTTTTTTTAAACGATTTTTCACTATCTGCAAAGACTAAACAGAGTATTGCGACTCTGTGCTTGTTTGTAAATAGAGAATGAACCAAAGAGAACCAATTCTAAAACAGTAAATGCTTGGATAACAATCAATCAAATAGAGAGAGAAGCAGGCACGACGGATTACAACGGGGGCAAAGGCCTGCGTTAACTACCCTTCACTATCTGCAAAGAGAGAGTACTCCTAAGAGAAAAGAGGGGGGGGGCAGCGTTCAAAGCACATCAGCGTGCATAAACACGAAAATGTTTTTACCTATCACGTACTTGACATTTGACAGCTTTTGATATTTGCTATTAAAAAAACATTGAAATTCACTGAAAAAACCATAGGTTATAGACCATATATAGTTAGGAATTAGCAATTTCAAAACCTTAATTTACTCGCACAAAACCATAGAAATTCGCATATATAGTTAGTTGCAATAACTATATATCGTGCACCCGCAATCCACTGCTGATGATGTCACATATTACATCATTCATGACATGGTCAGTGACATCACTGATGACATCACTGATGACATCTCAAATGACATCACTGATGACATCTCAAATGACATCACTGATTTCATCACTGATGACATCACTGATGGCATCACTGATGACATCTCATTTGACATTACTGATCACATCACTGATAATATCATTCATGTGATAATACGATGAACCTCTTCAGACTCTAATATAACCTTAGATATACTCAGTGTAAACAGACACTCACAGACTGTTACTCATCCATGGAGTTACTCACACACCTAGTCAGTCATGCAAAGAATCAATCACACCTCCATTTCCTCAACTATACAGTTATACACACCTTACTTATTCAAACATATACTAACACATATTTACTCTCTTATACAATCCCTGATACAAGTTCACAATGATCCATACAGCCACTCACAGATTCACTGGCTCTTATGCACAGTTATTTATATATGTCAACTCTCACATGTGCTGTGTTTTACATATGTACCTACTTTGACATGTAGCACTGAGATATCCATTCACTCACCAATACACTCATGCACACAGTCAACCGCCCATACAGCTGTTTCCACATGCACGTTTGAACCTATACATCTAGTGAATCAACTGCTCACACATCTATGCACAGAGTCATATATATATATTACCTACTGGCGATCGCCAGTAGGTATATATAGTTAGGATTTTTTCTCTATGGAACTTTTGAAAATTCTATGTCTAATAACTTTGGCGTTTGTGGTCGGAATCGGCTGAAATTTTCAGGAACATGGCACATTTTGTTTCTGATCAGCCCCTGAAAATTTGGGGGGGGTTCGTCAAGGGGGGGCCGAGAAAAAAGGGGGGGTCCCAAAACACGTTTTTCCCATTCATTTTTCCATAGGGCGTTTGGCCTCACTTTTAGCTCGAACGGCTGAATGGATTTGCACGAAACTTGGCAAAATTGTAGGGACTGTTAGCCCGATGTGCCTTTGCTGGGTCTCAATATATGTGCTCCAGTGGATTTTGAGAAATTAACGTTTTAAAAAACAGATATATCTGTGACAGCGTCCTAGATAGCGTACTAGTTCGCGTACTTTTCGCGTAACGGAGCTTTGCGAAGCGAAGCTGATTGGCTCTCCGGTGTCTGTCAACATTCTAAACAGTCCGTAGCGGCCGCCATCTTGTCTCTCAGTAGGATCGAGAGACAAGAGGAGGCCAAAACGAAGGGGGAAATGAAGGAAAGGGGGCAAGGTAGACCCCTCCTGACCCCCTAGGATTGATGAGGGGGATATTAAAGTGCCACGCGGGGACAAAAAAAAATAAATTGTGTTTCGTTTTAATTAAATTACAAGATGGAGAAAAAACAATGTGGGAAATGGGTATAAGGGGGTATGGGAGACGTATTCTGACCCCCTTATTTTCTGAGGGTGGCTGAGGATGCTCATATATGTTGATCTGAAACTTCCAGAAACACTGTAGACTATTAATTCGATGAGTTCCAGTGGAGCCCCAACGTGACCCGGTAGGGAAGAACTTGCTCTCCCCTTTTTTGAGTGATGGTTCTTGTTGCTTGTCCCCTCTGTTGTCATCTAACGGAACCTTTTTGGATTGCCGAGTGAGAAAAAAAAAGGTGGGTCTTTCATCGTTTGGGAAAAAAAAATTTTTTAATCCAATGAAAAGTGTTATTTTTAGGTCATATGATCAGGCCTTCCATCATTAGGAAACCAAAAGTAAAATGAACCAATGAAAAGTTTTATTAACAAGTCACATGACCTGTTATGCTTAGGTTACGCGCTGCGCGCCGCGCTCTGGATCGTTTCCGGGAAGCTGCGCCTTGCGCACCGGTGCACTTCCGGGTGCGCTAACGCGGCGCGTCATATGACGCATTACGCGACAACGCAGGTCCAGAATATAGTCAAAATGTCTCCACCAACCAGCGGTCGGAATACAACCCCTTTCAGCAGTCCAAAAAGTTCTGTAAAATGACAAGAGAAGGGACAGGCAACAAGAACCATCAGTCAAAGAGGGGAGGGCAAGTTCTTCTCTACCGGGTCACGTTGGGGCTCCACCGGAACTGATTGAATTGGTAGTCTACAGTGTTTCTGGATGTTTCAGATTGAAGCTGGCGTTAGCATGAGAGCACCCAATTCTAAAACAGTAAATGCTTGGATAACAATCAATCAAATGTAGAGGGAAGCAGGCACGACGAGTTACAATGGGGGCAAAGGCTTACGTTACCTACCCTTCACTATCTGCAAAGAGAGAATACTCCTAAAAGAAAAGAGGAGGGGGGGGCAGCGTTCAAAGCACATCAGCGTGCATAAATACGAAAATGTTTTTACCTACCACGTACTTGACATTTTACAGCTTGTCATATTTGCTATTAAAAAACCATTGAAATTCACTGAAAAAACCTACGCGTTACAACTACGTTTGCTTTTTCAAAAACCTTTAATAAAAATGTTGGTGCACAAATACGGGCCTACAACCCCGTGGGCCGGCCACGGAGCAGGCTGGAACTGTAAATGGGGGGGGGGGTATTTATTTGTGGAAAACATAACAGAGTCAGTGGTCGTTGATTTCATAGTAAAAAGTGCGACAAGTGCAACAAAATCATATCGATAATTCATTGTGAGCAAGTACCAAAAGTGTCGACAATTCGAAACTTCAATAAATACAGTAATCAATGATGCATTGGAACTTAATATCAATTCATTGTCCGAACGTGTAATCAGTACCCGTCCCATGTCAATTCATTGTTCGAACGTATAATCAGTCTTATCCCATATCAATTCATGTGCTAAAAACTGCATACATATTTCATGATATCAAGGCTGAGCAATCGAACACAACAAGGAGTTGAGAGTTTCATTTGCACCGGCGCCATTTTGGGTGAGGTCAGGAAGGTTCAAGTATAGTCAAAATGTCTCCACCAACTCGTTGTTGGACCGGGACCTCTTTCGGCAGTCCAAAATTTTTCGTTGAAGGGTAGCAGAGGGGACTGGCGACATGAACCATCAGTCAAAGTGGGGTGGGAAGCAACAATCTCTCCTACCGGGTCATACTGGTGTCCCACCGGAACTGATCAAGTTGGTAGTCTTGTAGGATTTTGGTCATTTCAAGACTGAGGCCGGCGCCGGCATGAGCGCGCTGACGTCCCGCGGCTACGTCGTGGTCGTTCCGTGGGTGATCATGGCAGTCATTCCCCATCGGGGGTGTCTGCGGGGGTCGGGGGCCCCCGTGGCTCTTATAGAATCTTCAAAAGTTGAGGAGAACGTTTCTGGACGCAGGACTCATTTTCTAGCTGAAGTCAGAAGCGCTGTTGCACCGCAACAGTGGACGAGACCCCCGCTGGGTGAGCGGAGCATCATTGCCTCGCAATAGTGGACGAGACCTTTTGTTGGGTGAGTGGAGCGTTAGGGGTGCAGCTGAGGGGCCCCCACCTGGGGGGGTGGGAGAGGCTCGTTTGCGCCGCCTCTCCCTCCCAGCGCACCCCACGCCGACACCTGGCGTTGATATCCGTGATGTCCGGACCAGGCGATAAGAGGGGGGGGGTCGGAGGCGGAGGCAAGACATCCCCCCCTCCGTTGTCGTAGACATTATGAAAGAAAGAAGAGGGATCTCGTCGGCCTCGGCTCCTCTCCTGGCCCACCTTACGCGACGACCTCCCCGGCCGACGGCTGCCAGCAGGACTCGCCCTACACGTGCCGAAGGCCTCGTCTTCCGGATGGGCGTAGCCGCGAACCTGTTGCACTTCGGGAGTTTCCGGAATGGGGGTAGGTATCTGCTGATTTGTATCTATTTCATGTTACCGTTATTGGGCGTGGCGGGCGGTGGGACAGACATGCTTGGAGCAGTGGGGGGGTGGCGGAGCCTAGCTACCTCGTGGCTGCCATAACGTCAAGCTTGGCTTCTTTCACCACTTCCATGTTTCTTATTTCTAGCAAAGTCAAAAACTCATCAGTGGCCTACTGATTTTGTTCGATTTCTTTCCCTTCCTTTTCAAGTGTGTTTCATGCTAAAGTTTCTGTTTAACAGGATACAGTGATTACTTCGTATTTTACATATGTCTTCTTTATTAGGGGTACTCTCCGGTTGAGCCAGATGATGTACCTCTAATAAATGGTCCGGGTGGAACTAGTTTATCAATCAGTGGGGAGTAGATGGGCATGACAGATTACAACGGGGGACAAAGGTCCGCATTACCCACCCTTCACTACTTGCAAAGACAATACAGAATATTTCTATTCCACGTTATTTGCAAACAGAGAATATCTCGAAAGAACTATTCCTTGAACAATAAATGTCCAGCCAATCAATCAATCAGTGGGGAGAAAAACAGGCATGACGGATTACAACGGGGGACAAAAGTCCGCATTACCTATCCTTCACTCTCTGCAAAGGGAGACAGAATATTCCTATTCTTCTCTGTTTGTAGACAGGGAATATCTCAAAGAGCAATAATCGATAAAAAATTAGTAGGATTATAACACTTTAATAACTTATAAATACATTCATCGCAACAAAAACAGTAAACACCTTAAAACATTTTTTATTAAAACAGAAGCAACAATGACAACTAACAGTAGTGATATCCTGGGCGGGTGATGGAACTGGGATTGTTAATGGAAAAAGATCTACAGAGAAAGCTATTGGTGAACTATACTTCTCCGGAAATTTAAAACTCACAAATGTTTCATTTGTGTAATCGTTTCAGGTCAAACGGATTGTGGAAAAATGTTCGGAATGGAAGAGTCACCAAAAGGCAAAAAGTACACTCATGTATGAAAATCTTACTATTAATGCTTGACTGAGGCCAAGGAGATCAGAGTGCATGAGTCTCATGCTCGATCGATTGAGCTAGCCGGATCGGGCAACAAAAAGTATAAAATAGTTATGTAAAAAGTTATTTAATAAAATGTTTTACCCTGTTACTTTGCTGGTGTGTTGTATATATTTATAATATTTGCATAGGGTTTGTCGTTATTTTGGGTGTGGGTGGGTGGCGGAGCCGAGCTGTCTTGCAGCCATCATGGTGTGGAGCTCAGTTCATCTCACTAGTTTCGTATTTCTCATGAGGGGTTGTTCTTAATGTTTCTATTTTAGCGAGGTCAAAAAGAGATCCTATTAGTGGCCTACTGATTTTGCTTGATTCCTTTTGTTTTTTTAAACGGTTTTTCACTATCTGCAAAGACTAAACAGAGTATTGCGACTCTGTGCTTGTTTGTAAATAGAGAATGAACCAAAGAGAACCAATTCTAAAACAGTAAATGCTTGGATAACAATCAATCAAATAGAGAGAGAAGCAGGCACGACGGATTACAACGGGGGCAAAGGCCTGCGTTAACTACCCTTCACTATCTGCAAAGAGAGAGTACTCCTAAGAGAAAAGAGGGGGGTGGGAGGGGGGGGCAGCGTTCAATGCACATCAGCGTGCATAAACACGAAAATGTTTTTACCTATCACGTACTTGACATTTGACAGCTTTTGATATTTGCTATTAAAAAAACATTGAAATTCACTGAAAAAACCATAGGTTATAGACCATATATAGTTAGGAATTAGCAATTTCAAAACCTTAATTTACTCGCACAAAACCATAGAAATTCGCATATATAGTTAGTTGCAATAACTATATATCGTGCACCCGCAATCCACTGCTGATGATGTCACATATTACATCATTCATGACATGGTCAGTGACATCACTGATGACATCTCAAATGACATCACTGATGACATCTCAAATGACATCACTGATTTCATCACTGATGACATCACTGATGACATCACTGATGACATCTCATTTGACATTACTGATCACATCACTGATAATATCATTCATGTGATAATACGATGAACCTCTTCAGACTCTAATATAACCTTAGATATACTCAGTGTAAACAGACACTCACAGACTGTTACTCATCCATGGAGTTACTCACACACCTAGTCAGTCATGCAAAGAATCAATCACACCTCCATTTCCTCAACTATACAGTTATACACACCTTACTTATTCAAACATATACTAACACATATTTACTCTCTTATACAATCCCTGATACAAGTTCACAAGGATCCATACAGCCACTCACAGATTCACTGGCTCTTATGCACAGTTATTTATATATGTCAACTCTCACATGTGCTGTGTTTTACATATGTACCTACTTTGACATGTAGCACTGAGATATCCATTCACTCACCAATACACTCATGCACACAGTCAACCGCCCATACAGCTGTTTCCACATGCACGTTTGAACCTATACATCTAGTGAATCAACTGCTCACACATCTATGCACAGAGTCATATATATATATTACCTACTGGCGATCGGCAGTAGGTATATATAGTTAGGATTTTTTCTCTATGGAACTTTTGAAAATTCTATGTCTAATAACTTTGGCGTTTGTGGTCGGAATCGGCTGAAATTTTCAGGAACATGGCACATTGTGTTTCTGATCAGCCCCTGAAAATTTGGGGGGGGTTCGTCAAGGGGGGGCCGAGAAAAAAGGGGGGGTCCCAAAACACGTTTTTCCCATTCATTTTTCCATAGGGCGTTTGGCCTCACTTTTAGCTCGAACGGCTGAATGGATTTGCACGAAACTTGGCAAAATTGTAGGGACTGTTAGCCCGATGTGCCTTTGCTGGGTCTCAATATATGTGCTCCAGTGGATTTTGAGAAATTAACGTTTTAAAAAACAGATATATCTGTGACAGCGTCCTAGATAGCGTACTAGTTCGCGTACTTTTCGCGTAACGGAGCTTTGCGAAGCGAAGCTGATTGGCTCTCCGGTGTCTGTCAACATTCTAAACAGTCCGTAGCGGCCGCCATCTTGTCTCTCAGTAGGATCGAGAGACAAGAGGAGGCCAAAACGAAGGGGGAAATGAAGGAAAGGGGGCAAGGTAGACCCCTCCTGACCCCCTAGGATTGATGAGGGGGATATTAAAGTGCCACGCGGGGACAAAAAAAAATAAATTGTGTTTCGTTTTAATTAAATTACAAGATGGAGAAAAAACAATGTGGGAAATGGGTATAAGGGGGTATGGGAGACGTATTCTGACCCCCTTATTTTCTGAGGGTGGCTGAGGATGCTCATATATGTTGATCTGAAACTTCCAGAAACACTGTAGACTATTAATTCGATGAGTTCCAGTGGAGCCCCAACGTGACCCGGTAGGGAAGAACTTGCTCTCCCCTTTTTTGAGTGATGGTTCTTGTTGCTTGTCCCCTCTGTTGTCATCTAACGGAACCTTTTTGGATTGCCGAGTGAGAAAAAAAAAGGTGGGTCTTTCATCGTTTGGGAAACAAAAATTTTTAATCCAATGAAAAGTGTTATTTTTAGGTCATATGATCAGGCCTTCCATCATTAGGAAACCAAAAGTAAAATGAACCAATGAAAAGTTTTATTAACAAGTCACATGACCTGTTATACTTAGGTTACGCGCTGCGCGCCGCGCTCTGGATCGTTTCCGGGAAGCTGCGCCTTGCGCACCGGTGCACTTCCGGGTGCGCTAACGCGGCGCGTCATATGACGCATTACGCGACAACGCAGGTCCAGAATATAGTCAAAATGTCTCCACCAACCAGCGGTCGGAATACAACCCCTTTCAGCAGTCCAAAAAGTTCTGTAAAATGACAAGAGAAGGGACAGGCAACAAGAACCATCAGTCAAAGAGGGGAGGGCAAGTTCTTCTCTACCGGGTCACGTTGGGGCTCCACCGGAACTGATTGAATTGGTAGTCTACAGTGTTTCTGGATGTTTCAGATTGAAGCTGGCGTTAGCATGAGAGCACCCAATTCTAAAACAGTAAATGCTTGGATAACAATCAATCAAATGTAGAGGGAAGCAGGCACGACGAGTTACAATGGGGGCAAAGGCTTACGTTACCTACCCTTCACTATCTGCAAAGAGAGAATACTCCTAAAAGAAAAGAGGAGGGGGGGGCAGCGTTCAAAGCACATCAGCGTGCATAAATACGAAAATGTTTTTACCTACCACGTACTTGACATTTTACAGCTTGTCATATTTGCTATTAAAAAACCATTGAAATTCACTGAAAAAACCTACGCGTTACAACTACGTTTGCTTTTTCAAAAACCTTTAATAAAAATGTTGGTGCGGGCCTACAACCCCGTGGGCCGGCCACGGAGCAGGCTGGAACTGTAAATGGGGGGGGGGGTATTTATTTGTGGAAAACATAACAGAGTCAGTGGTCGTTGATTTCATAGTAAAAAGTGCGACAAGTGCAACAAAATCATATCGATAATTCATTGTGAGCAAGTACCAAAAGTGTCGACAATTCGAAACTTCAATAAATACAGTAATCAATGATGCATTGGAACTTAATATCAATTCATTGTCCGAACGTGTAATCAGTACCCGTCCCATGTCAATTCATTGTTCGAACGTATAATCAGTCTTATCCCATATCAATTCATGTGCTAAAAACTGCATACATATTTCATGATATCAAGGCTGAGCAATCGAACACAACAAGGAGTTGAGAGTTTCATTTGCACCGGCGCCATCTTGGGTGAGGTCAGGAAGGTTCAAGTATAGTCAAAATGTCTCCACCAACTCGTTGTTGGACCGGGACCTCTTTTGGCAGTCCAAAATTTTTCGTTGAAGGGTAGCAGAGGGGACTGGCGACATAAACCATCAGTCAAAGTGGGGTGGGAAGCAACAATCTCTCCTACCGGGTCATACTGGTGTCCCACCGGAACTGATCAAGTTGGTAGTCTTGTAGGATTTTGGTCATTTCAAGACTGAGGCCGGCGCCGGCATGAGCGCGCTGACGTCCCGCGGCTACGTCGTGGTCGTTCCGTGGGTGATCATGGCAGTCATTCCCCATCGGGGGTGTCTGCGGGGGTCGGGGGCCCCCGTGGCTCTTATAGAATCTTCAAAGTTGAGGAGAACGTTTCTGGACGCAGGACTCATTTTCTAGCTGAAGTCAGAAGCGCCGTTGCACCGCAACAGTGGACGAGACCCCCGCTGGGTGAGCGGAGCATCATTGCCTCGCAATAGTGGACAAGACCTTTTGTTGGGTGAGTGGAGCGTTAGGGGTGCAGCTGAGGGGCCCCCACCTGGGGGGGTGGGAGAGGCTCATTCGCGCCGCCTCTCCCTCCCAGCGCACCCCACGCCGACACCTGGCGTTGATATCCGTGATGTCCGGACCAGGCGATAAGAGGGGGGGGGTCAGAGGCAGAGGCAAGACATCCCTCCCTCCGTTGTCGCAGACATTATGAAAGAAAGAAGAGGGATCTCGTCGGCCTCGGCTCCTCTCCTGGCCCACCTTACGCGACGACCTCCCCGGCCGACGGCTGCCAGCAGGACTTGCCCTACACGTGCCGAAGGCCTCGTCTTCCGGATGGGCGTAGCCGCGAACCTGTTGCACTTCGGGAGTTTCCGGAATGGGGGTAGGTATCTGCTGATTTGTATCTATTTCATGTTACCGGTATTGGGCGTGGCGGGCGGTGGGACAGACATGCTTGGAGCAGTGGGGGGGTGGCGGAGCCTAGCTACCTCGTGGCTGCCGTAACGTCAAGCTTGGCTTCTTTCACCTCTTCCATGTTTCTTATTTCTAGCAAAGTCAAAAACTCATCAGTGGCCTACTGATTTTGTTCGATTTCTTTCCCTTCCTTTTCAAGTGTGTTTCATGCTAAAGTTTCTGTTTAACAGGATACAGTGATTACTTCGTATTTTACATATGTCTTCTTTATTAGGGGTACTCTCCGGTTGAGCCAGATGATGTACCTCTAATAAATGGTCCGGGTGGAACTAGTTTATCAATCAGTGGGGAGTAGATGGGCATGACAGATTACAACGGGGGACAAAGGTCCGCATTACCCACCCTTCACTACTTGCAAAGACTAGACAGAATATTTCTATTCCACGTTATTTGCAAACAGAGAATACCTCGAAAGAACTATTCCTTGAACAATAAATGTCCAGCCAATCAATCAATCAGTGGGGAGAAAAACAGGCATGACGGATTACAACGGGGGACAAAAGTCGGCATTACCTATCCTTCACTATCTGCAAAGGGAGACAGAATATTCCTATTCTTCTCTGTTTGTAGACAGGGAATATCTCAAAGAGCAATAATCGATAAAAAATTAGTAGGATTATAACACTTTAATAACTTATATATATATTCATCGCAACAAAAACAGTAAACACCTTAAAACATTTTTTATTAAAACAGAAGCAACAATGACAACTAACAGTAGTGATATCCTGGGCGGTTGATGGAACTGGGATTGTTAATGGAAAGAGATCTACAGAGAAAGCTATTGGTGAATTATACTTCTCCGGAAATTTAAAACTCACAAATGTTTCATTTGTGTAATCGTTTCAGGTCAAACGGATTGTGGAAAAATGTTCGGAATGGAAGAGTCACCAAAAGGCAAAAAGTACACTCATGTATGAAAATCTTACTATTAATGCTTGACTGAGGCCAAGGAGATCAGAGTGCATGAGTCTCATGCTCGATCGATTGAGCTAGCCAGATCGGGAAACAAAAAGTATAAAATAGTTATGTAAAAAGTTATTTAATAAAATGTTTTACCCTGTTACTTTGCTGGTGTGTTGTATATATTTATAATATTTGTATAGGGTTTGTCGTTATTTTGGGTGTGGGTGGGTGGCGGAGCCGAGCTGTCTTGCAGCCATCATGGTGTGGAGCTCAGTTCATCTCACTAGTTTCGTATTTCTCATGAGGGGTTGTTCTTAATGTTTCTATTTTAGCGAGGTCAAAAAGAGATCCTATTAGTGGCCTACTGATTTTGCTCGATTCCTTTTGTTTTTTTAAACGATTTTTCACTATCTGCAAAGACTAAACAGAGTATTGCGACTCTGTGCTTGTTTGTAAATAGAGAATGAACCAAAGAGAACCAATTCTAAAACAGTAAATGCTTGGATAACAATCAATCAAATAGAGAGAGAAGCAGGCACGACGGATTACAACGGGGGCAAAGGCCTGCGTTAACTACCCTTCACTATCTGCAAAGAGAGAGTACTCCTAAGAGAAAAGAGGGGGGGGGCAGCGTTCAAAGCACATCAGCGTGCATAAACACGAAAATGTTTTTACCTATCACGTACTTGACATTTGACAGCTTTTGATATTTGCTATTAAAAAAACATTGAAATTCACTGAAAAAACCATAGGTTATAGACCATATATAGTTAGGAATTAGCAATTTCAAAACCTTAATTTACTCGCACAAAACCATAGAAATTCGCATATATAGTTAGTTGCAATAACTATATATCGTGCACCCGCAATCCACTGCTGATGATGTCACATATTACATCATTCATGACATGGTCAGTGACATCACTGATGACATCACTGATGACATCTCAAATGACATCACTGATGACATCTCAAATGACATCACTGATTTCATCACTGATGACATCACTGATGGCATCACTGATGACATCTCATTTGACATTACTGATCACATCACTGATAATATCATTCATGTGATAATACGATGAACCTCTTCAGACTCTAATATAACCTTAGATATACTCAGTGTAAACAGACACTCACAGACTGTTACTCATCCATGGAGTTACTCACACACCTAGTCAGTCATGCAAAGAATCAATCACACCTCCATTTCCTCAACTATACAGTTATACACACCTTACTTATTCAAACATATACTAACACATATTTACTCTCTTATACAATCCCTGATACAAGTTCACAATGATCCATACAGCCACTCACAGATTCACTGGCTCTTATACACAGTTATTTATATATGTCAACTCTCACATGTGCTGTGTTTTACATATGTACCTACTTTGACATGTAGCACTGAGATATCCATTCACTCACCAATACACTCATGCACACAGTCAACCGCCCATACAGCTGTTTCCACATGCACGTTTGAACCTATACATCTAGTGAATCAACTGCTCACACATCTATGCACAGAGTCATATATATATATTACCTACTGGCGATCGCCAGTAGGTATATATAGTTAGGATTTTTTCTCTATGGAACTTTTGAAAATTCTATGTCTAATAACTTTGGCGTTTGTGGTCGGAATCGGCTGAAATTTTCAGGAACATGGCACATTTTGTTTCTGATCAGCCCCTGAAAATTTGGGGGGGGTTCGTCAAGGGGGGGCCGAGAAAAAAGGGGGGGTCCCAAAACACGTTTTTCCCATTCATTTTTCCATAGGGCGTTTGGCCTCACTTTTAGCTCGAACGGCTGAATGGATTTGCACGAAACTTGGCAAAATTGTAGGGACTGTTAGCCCGATGTGCCTTTGCTGGGTCTCAATATATGTGCTCCAGTGGATTTTGAGAAATTAACGTTTTAAAAAACAGATATATCTGTGACAGCGTCCTAGATAGCGTACTAGTTCGCGTACTTTTCGCGTAACGGAGCTTTGCGAAGCGAAGCTGATTGGCTCTCCGGTGTCTGTCAACATTCTAAACAGTCCGTAGCGGCCGCCATCTTGTCTCTCAGTAGGATCGAGAGACAAGAGGAGGCCAAAACGAAGGGGGAAATGAAGGAAAGGGGGCAAGGTAGACCCCTCCTGACCCCCTAGGATTGATGAGGGGGATATTAAAGTGCCACGCGGGGACAAAAAAAAATAAATTGTGTTTCGTTTTAATTAAATTACAAGATGGAGAAAAAACAATGTGGGAAATGGGTATAAGGGGGTATGGGAGACGTATTCTGACCCCCTTATTTTCTGAGGGTGGCTGAGGATGCTCATATATGTTGATCTGAAACTTCCAGAAACACTGTAGACTATTAATTCGATGAGTTCCAGTGGAGCCCCAACGTGACCCGGTAGGGAAGAACTTGCTCTCCCCTTTTTTGAGTGATGGTTCTTGTTGCTTGTCCCCTCTGTTGTCATCTAACGGAACCTTTTTGGATTGCCGAGTGAGAAAAAAAAAGGTGGGTCTTTCATCGTTTGGGAAAAAAAAAATTTTTAATCCAATGAAAAGTGTTATTTTTAGGTCATATTATCAGGCCTTCCATCATTAGGAAACCAAAAGTAAAATGAACCAATGAAAAGTTTTATTAACAAGTCACATGACCTGTTATGCTTAGGTTACGCGCTGCGCGCCGCACTCTGGATCGTTTCCGGGAAGCTGCGCCTTGCGCACCGGTGCACTTCCGGGTGCGCTAACGCGGCGCGTCATATGACGCATTACGCGACAACGCAGGTCCAGAATATAGTCAAAATGTCTCCACCAACCAGCGGTCGGAATACAACCCCTTTCAGCAGTCCAAAAAGTTCTGTAAAATGACAAGAGAAGGGACAGGCAACAAGAACCATCAGTCAAAGAGGGGAGGGCAAGTTCTTCTCTACCGGGTCACGTTGGGGCTCCACCGGAACTGATTGAATTGGTAGTCTACAGTGTTTCTGGATGTTTCAGATTGAAGCTGGCGTTAGCATGAGAGCACCCAATTCTAAAACAGTAAATGCTTGGATAACAATCAATCAAATGTAGAGGGAAGCAGGCACGACGAGTTACAATGGGGGCAAAGGCTTACGTTACCTACCCTTCACTATCTGCAAAGAGAGAATACTCCTAAAAGAAAAGAGGAGGGGGGGGGCAGCGTTCAAAGCACATCAGCGTGCATAAATACGAAAATGTTTTTACCTACCACGTACTTGACATTTTACAGCTTGTCATATTTGCTATTAAAAAGCCATTGAAATTCACTGAAAAAACCTACGCGTTACAACTACGTTTGCTTTTTCAAAAACCTTTAATAAAAATGTTGGTGCACAAATACGGGCCTACAACCCCGTGGGCCGGCCACGGAGCAGGCTGGAACTGTAAATGGGGGGGGGGGTATTTATTTGTGGAAAACATAACAGAGTCAGTGGTCGTTGATTTCATAGTAAAAAGTGCGACAAGTGCAACAAAATCATATCGATAATTCATTGTGAGCAAGTACCAAAAGTGTCGACAATTCGAAACTTCAATAAATACAGTAATCAATGATGCATTGGAACTTAATATCAATTCATTGTCCGAACGTGTAATCAGTACCCGTCCCATGTCAATTCATTGTTCGAACGTATAATCAGTCTTATCCCATATCAATTCATGTGCTAAAAACTGCATACATATTTCATGATATCAAGGCTGAGCAATCGAACACAACAAGGAGTTGAGAGTTTCATTTGCACCGGCGCCATTTTGGGTGAGGTCAGGAAGGTTCAAGTATAGTCAAAATGTCTCCAAGAACTCGTTGTTGGACCGGGACCTCTTTCGGCAGTCCAAAATTTTTCGTTGAAGGGTAGCAGAGGGGACTGGCGACATGAACCATCAGTCAAAGTGGGGTGGGAAGCAACAATCTCTCCTACCGGGTCATACTGGTGTCCCACCGGAACTGATCAAGTTGGTAGTCTTGTAGGATTTTGGTCATTTCAAGACTGAGGCCGGCGCCGGCATGAGCGCGCTGACGTCCCGCGGCTACGTCGTGGTCGTTCCGTGGGTGATCATGGCAGTCATTCCCCATCGGGGGTGTCTGCGGGGGTCGGGGGCCCCCGTGGCTCTTATAGAATCTTCAAAAGTTGAGGAGAACGTTTCTGGACGCAGGACTCATTTTCTAGCTGAAGTCACAAGCGCCGTTGCACCGCAACAGTGGACGAGACCCCCGCTGGGTGAGCGGAGCATCATTGCCTCGCAATAGTGGACGAGACCTTTTGTTGGGTGAGTGGAGCGTTAGGGGTGCAGCTGAGGGGCCCCCACCTGGGGGGGTGGGAGAGGCTCGTTTGCGCCGCCTCTCCCTCCCAGCGCACCCCACGCCGACACCTGGCGTTGATATCCGTGATGTCCGGACCAGGCGATAAGAGGGGGGGGGTCGGAGGCGGAGGCAAGACATCCCCCCCTCCGTTGTCGTAGACATTATGAAAGAAAGAAGAGGGATCTCGTCGGCCTCGGCTCCTCTCCTGGCCCACCTTACGCGACGACCTCCCCGGCCGACGGCTGCCAGCAGGACTCGCCCTACACGTGCCGAAGGCCTCGTCTTCCGGATGGGCGTAGCCGCGAACCTGTTGCACTTCGGGAGTTTCCGGAATGGGGGTAGGTATCTGCTGATTTGTATCTATTTCATGTTACCGTTATTGGGCGTGGCGGGCGGTGGGACAGACATGCTTGGAGCAGTGGGGGGGTGGCGGAGCCTAGCTACCTCGTGGCTGCCATAACGTCAAGCTTGGCTTCTTTCACCACTTCCATGTTTCTTATTTCTAGCAAAGTCAAAAACTCATCAGTGGCCTACTGATTTTGTTCGATTTCTTTCCCTTCCTTTTCAAGTGTGTTTCATGCTAAAGTTTCTGTTTAACAGGATACAGTGATTACTTCGTATTTTACATATGTCTTCTTTATTAGGGGTACTCTCCGGTTGAGCCAGATGATGTACCTCTAATAAATGGTCCGGGTGGAACTAGTTTATCAATCAGTGGGGAGTAGATGGGCATGACAGATTACAACGGGGGACAAAGGTCCGCATTACCCACCCTTCACTACTTGCAAAGACAAGACAGGATATTTCTATTCCACGTTATTTGCAAACAGAGAATATCTCGAAAGAACTATTCCTTGAACAATAAATGTCCAGCCAATCAATCAATCAGTGGGGAGAAAAACAGGCATGACGGATTACAACGGGGGACAAAAGTCCGCATTACCTATCCTTCACTCTCTGCAAAGGGAGACAGAATATTCCTATTCTTCTCTGTTTGTAGACAGGGAATATCTCAAAGAGCAATAATCGATAAAAAATTAGTAGGATTATAACACTTTAATAACTTATAAATACATTCATCGCAACAAAAACAGTAAACACCTTAAAACATTTTTTATTAAAACAGAAGCAACAATGACAACTAACAGTAGTGATATCCTGGGCGGGTGATGGAACTGGGATTGTTAATGGAAAAAGATCTACAGAGAAAGCTATTGGTGAACTATACTTCTCCGGAAATTTAAAACTCACAAATGTTTCATTTGTGTAATCGTTTCAGGTCAAACGGATTGTGGAAAAATGTTCGGAATGGAAGAGTCACCAAAAGGCAAAAAGTACACTCATGTATGAAAATCTTACTATTAATGCTTGACTGAGGCCAAGGAGATCAGAGTGCATGAGTCTCATGCTCGATCGATTGAGCTAGCCGGATCGGGCAACAAAAAGTATAAAATAGTTATGTAAAAAGTTATTTAATAAAATGTTTTACCCTGTTACTTTGCTGGTGTGTTGTATATATTTATAATATTTGCATAGGGTTTGTCGTTATTTTGGGTGTGGGTGGGTGGCGGAGCCGAGCTGTCTTGCAGCCATCATGGTGTGGAGCTCAGTTCATCTCACTAGTTTCGTATTTCTCATGAGGGGTTGTTCTTAATGTTTCTATTTTAGCGAGGTCAAAAAGAGATCCTATTAGTGGCCTACTGATTTTGCTTGATTCCTTTTGTTTTTTTAAACGGTTTTTCACTATCTGCAAAGACTAAACAGAGTATTGCGACTCTGTGCTTGTTTGTAAATAGAGAATGAACCAAAGAGAACCAATTCTAAAACAGTAAATGCTTGGATAACAATCAATCAAATAGAGAGAGAAGCAGGCACGACGGATTACAACGGGGGCAAAGGCCTGCGTTAACTACCCTTCACTATCTGCAAAGAGAGAGTACTCCTAAGAGAAAAGAGGGGGGTGGGAGGGGGGGGGCAGCGTTCAATGCACATCAGCGTGCATAAACACGAAAATGTTTTTACCTATCACGTACTTGACATTTGACAGCTTTTGATATTTGCTATTAAAAAAACATTGAAATTCACTGAAAAAACCATAGGTTATAGACCATATATAGTTAGGAATTAGCAATTTCAAAACCTTAATTTACTCGCACAAAACCATAGAAATTCGCATATATAGTTAGTTGCAATAACTATATATCGTGCACCCGCAATCCACTGCTGATGATGTCACATATTACATCATTCATGACATGGTCAGTGACATCACTGATGACATCTCAAATGACATCACTGATGACATCTCAAATGACATCACTGATTTCATCACTGATGACATCACTGATGACATCACTGATGACATCTCATTTGACATTACTGATCACATCACTGATAATATCATTCATGTGATAATACGATGAACCTCTTCAGACTCTAATATAACCTTAGATATACTCAGTGTAAACAGACACTCACAGACTGTTACTCATCCATGGAGTTACTCACACACCTAGTCAGTCATGCAAAGAATCAATCACACCTCCATTTCCTCAACTATACAGTTATACACACCGTTACTTATTCAAACATATACTAACACATATTTACTCTCTTATACAATCCCTGATACAAGTTCACAATGATCCATACAGCCACTCACACATTCACTGGCTCTTATGCACAGTTATTTATATATGTCAACTCTCACATGTGCTGTGTTTTACATATGTACCTACTTTGACATGTAGCACTGAGATATCCATTCACTCACCAATACACTCATGCACACAGTCAACCGCCCATACAGCTGTTTCCACATGCACGTTTGAACCTATACATCTAGTGAATCAACTGCTCACACATCTATGCACAGAGTCATATATATATATATTACCTACTGGCGATCGCCAGTAGGTATATATAGTTCGGATTTTTTCTCTATGGAACTTTTGAAAATTCTATGTCTAATAACTTTGGCGTTTGTGGACGGAATCGGCTGAAATTTTCAGGTAAATGGCATATTTTGTTTCTGATCAGCCGCTGAAAATTTGGGGGGGTTTCGTCAAGGGGGGGCCGAGAAAAAAGGGGGGTCCCAAAACGCGTTTTTCCCATTCATTTTTCCATAGGGCGTTTGGCCTCACTTTTAGCTCGAACAACAGAATGGATTTGCACGAAACTTGGCAAAATTGTAGGGACTGTTAGCCCGATGTGCCTTTGCTGGGTCTCAATATATGTGCTCCAGTGGATTTTGAGAAATTAACGTTTTAAAAAACAGATATATCTGTGACAGCGTCCTAGATAGCGTACTAGTTCGCGTACTTTTCGCGTAACGGAGCTTTGCGAAGCGAAGCTGATTGGCTCTCCGGTGTCTGTCAACATTCTAAACAGTCCGTAGCGGCCGCCATCTTGTCTCTCGGTAGGATCGAGGGACAAGAGGAGGCCAAAACGAAGGGGGAAATTAAGGAAAGGGGGCAAGGTAGACCCCTCCTGACCCCCTAGGATTGATGAGGGGGATATTAAAGTGCCACGCGGGGAAAAAAAAAAAAAAAAATGTGTTTCGTTTTAATTAAATTACAAGATGGAGGAAAAACAATGTGGGAAATGGGTATAAGGGGGTATGGGAGACGTATTCTGACCCCCTTATTTTCTGAGGGTGGCTGAGGATGCTCATATATGTTGATCTGAAACTTCCAGAAACACTGTAGACTATTAATTCGATGAGTTCCGGTGGAGCCTCAACGTGGCCCGGTAGGGAAGAACTTGCTCTCCCCTTTTTTGATTGATGGTTCTTGTTGCTTGTCCCCTCTGTTGTCATCTAACGGAACCTTTTTGGATTGCCGAGTGAGAAAAAAAAAGGTGGGTCTTTCATCGTTTGGGAAAAAAAAAAAATGTTATCCAATGAAAAGTGTTATTTTTAGGTCATATGATCAAGCCTTCCATCATTAGGAAATGAAAAGTAAAATGAACCAATGAAAAGTTTTATTAACAAGTCACATGACCTGTTATGCTTAGGTTACGCGCTGCGCGCCGTGCTCTGGATCGTTTCCGGGAAGCTGCGCCTTGCGCACCAGTGCACTTCCGGGTGCGCTAACGCGGCGCGTCATATGACGCATTACGCGACAACGCAGGTCCAGAATATAGTCAAAATGTCTCCACCAACCAGCGGTCGGAATACAACCCCTTTCAGCAGTCCAAAAAGTTCTGTTAAATGACAAGAGAAGGGACAGGCAACAAGAACCATCAGTCAAAGAGGGGAGGGCAAGTTCTTCTCTACCGGGTCACGTTGGGGCTCCACCGGAACTGATTGAATTGGTAGTCTACAGTGTTTCTGGATGTTTCAGATTGAAGCTGGCGTTAGCATGAGAGCACCCAATTCTAAAACAGTAAATGCTTGGATAACAATCAATCAAATGTAGAGGGAAGCAGGCACGACGGGTTACAATGGGGGCAAAGGCTTACGTTACCTACCCTTAACTATCTGCAAAGAGAGAATACTCCTAAAAGAAAAGAGGAGGGGGGGGGGCAGCGTTCAAAGCACATCAGCGTGCATAAATACGAAAATGTTTTTACCTACCACGTACTTGACATTTTACAGCTTTTCATATTTGCTATTAAAAAACCATTGAAATTCACTGAA
Organism: Lissotriton vulgaris; assembly: GCF_964263255.1. NCBI lineage: Eukaryota > Metazoa > Chordata > Amphibia > Caudata > Salamandridae > Lissotriton > Lissotriton vulgaris. Next base: position 25,773 of record NW_028254577.1, read on the forward strand.
AAAACCTACGCGTTACAACTACGTTTGCTTTTTCAAAAACCTTTAATAAAAATGTTGGTGCACAAATATGGGCCTACAACCCCGTGGGCCGGCCACGGAGCAGGCTGGAACTGTAAAGGGGGGGGGTATTTATTTGTGGAAAACATAACAGAGTCAGTGGTCGTTGATTTCATAGTAAAAAGTGCGACAAGTGCAACAAAATCATATCGATAATTCATTGTGAGCAAGTACCAAAAGTGTCGACAATTCGAAACTTCAATAAATACAGTAATCAAGGATGCATTAGAACTTAATATCAATTCATTGTCCGAACGTGTAATCAGTACCCGTCCCATCTCAATTCATTGTTCGAACGTATAATCAATACCCATTACGGATCAATTCATTGTCCGAACATATAATCAGTCTTATCCCATATCAATTCATGTGCTAAAAACTGCATACATATTTCATGATATCAAGGCTGAGCAATCGGGGCACAACAAGGAGTTGAGAGTTTCATTTGTACCGGCGCCATTTTGGGTGAGGTCAGGAAGGTTCAAGTATAGTCAAAATGTCTCCACCAACTCGTTGTTGGACCGGGACCTCTTTCGGCAGTCCAAAATTTTTCGTTGAAGGGTAGCAGAGGGGACTGGTGACATGAACCATCAGTCAAAGTGGGGTTGGAAGCAACAATCTCTCCTACCGGGTCATACTGGTGTCCCACCGGAACTGATCAAGTTGGTAGTCTTGCAGGATTTTGGTCATTTCAAGACTGAGGCCGGCGCCGGCATGAGCGCGCCGACGTCCCGCGGCTACGTCGTGGTCGTTCCGTGGGTGATCATGGCAGTCATTCCCCATCGGGGGTGTCTGCGGGGGTCGGGGGCCCCCGTGGCTCTTATATAATCTTCAAAGTTGAGGAGAACGTTTCTGGACGCAGGACTCATTTTCTAGCTGAAGTCAGAAGCGCCGTTGCACCGCAACAGTGGACGAGACCCCCGCTGGGTGAGCGGAGCATCATTGCCTCGCAATAGTGGACGATACCTTTTGTTGGGTGAGTGGAGCGTTAGGGGTGCAGCTGAGGGGCCCCCACCTGGGGGGGTGGGAGAGGCTCGTTCGCGCCGCCTCTCCCTCCCAGCGCACCCCACGCCGACACCTGGCGTTGATATCCGTGATGTCCGGACCAGGCGATAAGAGGGGGGGGGTCGGAGGCAGAGGCAAGACATCCCCCCCCTCCGTTGTCGCAGACATTATGAAAGAAAAAAGAGGGATCTCGTCGGCCTCGGCTCCTCTCCTGGCCCACCTTACGCGACGACCTTCCCGGCCGACGGCTGCCAGCAGGACTCGCCCTACACGTGTCGAAGGCCTCGTCTTCCGGATGGGCATAGCCGCGAACCTGTTGCACTTCGGGAGTTTCCGGAATGGGGGTAGGTATCTGCTGATTTGTATCTATTTCATGTTACCGTTATTGGGCGTGGCGGGCGGTGGGACAGACATGCTTGGAGCAGTGGGGGGGTGGCGGAGCCTAGCTACCTCGTGGCTGCCGTAACGTCAAGCTTGGCTTCTTTCACCACTTCCATGTTTCTTATTTCTAGCAAAGTCAAAAACTCATCAGTGGCCTACTGATTTTGTTCGATTTCTTTCCCTTCCTTTTCAAGTGTGTTTCATGCTAAAGTTTCTGTTTAACAGGATACAGTGATTACTTCGTATTTTACATATGTCTTCTTTATTAGGGGTACTCTCCGGTTGAGCCAGATGATGTACCTCTAATAAATGGTCCGGGTGGAACTAGTTTATCAATCAGTGGGGAGTAGATGGGCATGACAGATTACAACGGGGGACAAAGGTCCGCATTCCCCACCCTTCACTACTTGCAAAGACTAGACAGAATATTTCTATTCCACGTTATTTGAAAACAGAGAATACCTCGAAAGAACTATTCCTTGAACAATAAATGTCCAGCCAATCAATCAATCAGTGGGGAGAAAAACAGGCATGACGGATTACAACGGGGGACAAAAGTCTGCATTACCTATCCTTCACTATCTGCAAAGGGAGACAGAATATTCCTATTCTTCTCTGTTTGTAGACAGGGAATATCTCAAAGAGCAATAATCGATAAAAAATTAGTAGGATTAAAACACTTTAATAACTTATAAATATATTCATCGCAACAAAAACAGTAAACACCTTAAAACATTTTTTATTAAAACAGAAGCAACAATGACAACTAACAGTAGTGATATCCTGGGCGGGTGATGGAACTGGGATTGTTAATGGAAAAAGATCTACAGAGAAAGCTATTGGTGAATTATACTTCTCCGGAAATTTAAAACTCACAAATGTTTCATTTGTGTAATCGTTTCAGGTCAAACGGATTGTGGAAAAATGTTCGGAATGGAAGAGTCACCAAAAGGCAAAAAGTACACTCATGTATGAAAATCTTACTATTAATGCTTGACTGAGGCCAAGGAGATCATAGTGCATGAGTCTCATGCTCGATCGATTGAGCTAGCCGGATCGGGCAACAAAAAGTATAAAATAGTTATGTAAATAGTTATTTAATAAAATATTTTACCCTGTTACTTTGCTGGTGTGTTGTATATATTTATAATATTTGCATAGGGTTTGTCGTTATTTTGGGTGGGGTGGGTGGCGGAGCCGAGCTGTCTTGCAGCCATCATGGTGTGGAGCTCAGTTCATCTCAACAGTTTCGTATTTCTCATGAGGGGTTGTTCTTAATGTTTCTATTTTAGCGAGGTCAAAAAGAGATCCCATTAGTGGCCTACTGATTTTGCTCGATTCCTTTTGTTTTTTTAAATGATTTTTCACTATCTGCAAAGACTAAACAGAGTATTGCGACTCTGTGCTTGTTTGTAAATAGAGAATGAACCAAAGAGAACCAATTCTAAAACAGTAAATGCTTGGATAACAATCAATCAAATAGAGAGAGAAGCAGGCACAACGGATTACAACGGGGGCAAAGGCCTGCGTTAACTACCCTTCACTATCTGCAAAGAGAGAGTACTCCTAAGAGAAAAGAGGGGGGGGGAGGGGGGGCAGCGTTCAAAGCACATCAGCGTGCATAAACACGAAAATGTTTTTAACTATCACGTACTTGACATTTGACAGCTTTTGATATTTGCTATTAAAAAACCATTGAAATTCACTGAAAAAACCATAGGTTATAGACCATATATAGTTAGGAATTAGCATTTTCAAAACCTTAATTTACTCGCACAAAACCATAGAAATTCGCATATATAGTTAGTTGCAATAACTATATATCGCGCACCCGCAATCCACTGCTGATGATGTCACATATTACATCATTCATGACATGGTCAGTGACATCACTGATGACATCACTGATGGCATCTCAAATTTCATCACTGATGACATCTCAAATGACATCTCAAATGACATCACTGATTTCATCACTGATGACATCACTGATGACATCACTGATGACATCTCATTTGACATTACTGATCACATCACTGATAATATCATTCATGTGATAATACGATGAACCTCTTCAGACTCTAATATAACCTTAGATATACTCAGTGTAACCAGACACTCACAGACTGTTACTCATTCATGGAGTTACTCACACACCTAGTCAGTCATGCAAAGAATCAATCACACCTCCATTTCCTCAACTATACAGTTATACACACCTTACTTATTCAAACATATACTAACACATATTTACTCTCTTATACAATCCCTGATACAAGTTCACAATGATCCATACAGCCACTCACACATTCACTGGCTCTTATGCACAGTTATTTATATATGTCAACTCTCACATGTGCTGTGTTTTACATATGTACCTACTTTGACATGTAGCACTGAGATATCCATTCACTCACCAATACACTCATGCACACAGTCAACCGCCCATACAGCTGTTTCCACATGCACGTTTGAACCTATACATCTAGTGAATCAACTGCTCACACATCTATGCACAGAGTCATACACCTCCCAGCCACCCACACACATACTCAGTCTCCCATACAAATACTTGGGCAACCAATCAATAACCCATATAGTTACTCATATAGCTACTGATTAACACATGCAGCAGTTTACAGAACAACAGACATAATGATGCACAAATTAAGACAGTTTAATCACTAACCCATGCACTCAGTGAGACACATTTAATCACTCACTCATACAGTCAGTCATGCACCTACTAAATCCTTCATCCAGACACTTATACATCCACTCATTCTTCAATATGTAAGACATATTTTAACTTTACAGAAACATACAATCACTGGATGATGTCATCAGTGATGTCATCAGTGATGTCACTGACCATGTCATGAATGATGTAATATGTGACATCATCAGCAGTGGATTGCGGGTGCGCGATATATAGTTATTGCAACTAACTATATATGCGAATTTCTATGGTTTTGTGCGAGTAAATTAAGGTTTTGAAAATGCTAATTCCTAACTATATATGGTCTATAACCTATGGTTTTTTCAGTGAATATATATATAGTTAGGATTTTTTTCTCTATGGGACTTTTGAAAATTCTATGTCTAATAACTTTGGCGTTTGTGGACGGAATCGGCTGAAATTTTCAGGAAAATGGCACATTTCGTTTCTGAGCAGCTTCTGGAAATTTGGGGGGGTTTGTCAAGGGGGGGCCGAGAAAAAAGAGGGGTCCCAAAACGCGTTTTTCCCATTCATTTTTTCATAGGGCGTTTGGCCTCACTTTTAGCTTGAACGGCTGAATGGATTTGCATGAAACTTGGCAAAATTGTAGGGACTGTTAGCCCGATGTGCCTTTGCTAGGTCTCAAGATATGTGCTCCAGTGGATTTTGAGAAATTAACGTTTTAAAAAACAGATATATCTGTGACAGCGTCCCGGGTAGCGCTCCGGTTCGCGAACTTTTCGCGTAACGGAACTTTGCGAAGCGAAGCTGATTGGCTCTCCGGTGTCTGTCAACATTCTAAATAGTCTGGAAAGGCCGCCATCTTGTCTCTCGGTAGGATCGAGAGACAAGAGTAGGAGAAAAACGAAGGGGGAATTTAATGAAAGGGGGCAAGGTAGACCCTTCTTGACCCCCTAGGAATGATGTTGGGGTTATTAAAGGGTCCCGTGGAGCAAATAAAAAAAATTTGATTTTTTTGCGGTAGAAGCGCTTCCCGGTTCGCGAGCCGGGTAGCGAACCGGGTCGCGAAACGGGAATTCGCCATTTTGTGTTTCGTTTTAATTAAATTACAAGATGGAGGAAAAACAATCTGAGAAGTGGGTATAAGGGGGTACGGGAGACGTATCCTGACCCCCTATGTTTTCTGAGGGTGGCTGAGGATGCTCATATATGTTGATACTTGTCTTCCAGCGGCTGCGCGTGAGCGTATTTTTTTTTTTTTTGCTGCGTGACGTCTGTTAACGTTCGATTCGAAGGAAATCAGGAAGTGTTGACCGCCATTTTGACACTGCGAGTAAATATATTGTTAAAAATAATTGTTATAAATTAATCCGTATTGATAAACATTGTCTGCGCCATCTTGCTTTTTTTCCAATGCCACACTTTTGTCGTGCACGGCAGCCATTTTAGATGCCTTGACCAGACCCACTCTCTGCACGCCGCCGATCCTCAGCATGGCTCCCCACCCTCGCAAGCATCTCCCCCACGCACTGGTCACCCCCGCTCTCTCTCTCATGCATGGGTCATAAACCTCCCCCCATCTGCGCTGCTCTTCCCTGAGAATCACACCCCGTGCCCGCCCGACACCTCCTTTTCACCCTATTCACTACCGCACCCTCTGACACTCCTCTTCCTCTGTGTCCTATTGTCCAGGCCGGTTCCAGGCTATCACCTAGCCCTGCGGAAGTAGTTTATGGCCCCAACTGTAAAGAATCACCCCTCTTCAAAGGAGTTACAGTAGATCAAGGCCCCCACCCCATGAGATCCGTCACACCACACGCGTTCCTACTATCTGATAACGATCCTGTATTGTGATTGGGGAGGGGATTCTCACTGTGAGGGTGTGTGGGACCAAGCCTGAAGCGGAAGATTCCAGGGATGCCTTTTTGTACATCAAAGTCTTCACAATTATGTGTCATATTAAAAATATATAGCACTCCAACAAAGTAGTAGGATTATAACACTTTAATAACTTATAAATATATACAACGCTCCAACAAAGTAAACACGTTAAAAAATTTTTTTTAAAACAAAGCAACAATGGTCTGCTGTGAGGTGGCGTCAGTAGCGGTCTGTTGTGCGAATAGTCCGAAGGCAGCACAACGCGCTGAGATCTGGACGGCACCCAGGTGATGTCCTTTACTTGCCGCACTGCTCTTGGCATCCTACAATGCTGCGCCGAAAAACGGCGTGGGGCGCCCCGGGGGGGGGGGAGGCGGCGTGAACGGGCCTTCCCAGGTGGAGGCTCCTCTGCTGCAATGGGGCGCCCCTTTACCGTTTCAGTTGCCATTCAGCGTTTTTTCGCCCACTTTTGCTGCACTGTGCCTCATCTGCCATTCATCTGTTTACCGCCCGCTCTTGCGGCTACAGCGTCTCGCCCACCATCCAGTTGAGTTGCGCCCGCTCTTGCGGCTACAGCGTCTCGCCCACCATCTAGTTGAATTGCGCCCACTCTTGCGGTGCAGCGATAGGCGGCTGCCACAGGACTCTTAAAATGGCGGCCGGCTCTTCGGATTTGGGCCTGGTCCACTAAAATGGCCCTGGGACACATTTGAACTCGGACATTTGCCTGCTAGGGCTTGGGCCCCATTCTCAAAAGCGTCCCCTCAGCCTTGAAGATTCTCCAAAAGTCATGGGGGCCCCCGACTCCCGCAGGCTTCCGGTGGGGAGCGGCTGCCATGATTGCTTGCGGAATGGCCACGACGGAGCTACGAGATGGTGGTGCTCTCATGCTGACGCCAGCTTCAGTCTGAAACATCCCGAAACACTGTAGACTATCAATTCGATGACTTCCGGTGGAGCCTCAACGTGACCCGGTAGGGAAGAACTTGCTCTCCCCTCTTTTGACTGATGGTTCTTGTTGCCTGTCCCCTCTGTTGTCATCTAACGGAACCTTTTTGGATTGCCGAGTGAGAAAAAAAAAGGTGGGGCTTTCATCGTTTGGGAAAAAAAAATGTTTTAATCCAATGAAATGTGTTATTTTTAGGTCATATGATCAAGCATTTCATCATTAGGAAACTAAAAGTAAAATGAACCAATGAAAAGTTTTATAAACAAGTCACATGACCTGTTATGCGGCTTTGGGCTATAAAAAGCCTACAAAATCCGTTGGCCTGTGAGGCGGCGTCAGTAGCGGACCGATGTGCGAATAGGCCGAAGGCAGCACAACGCGCCGAGATCCGGATGGCACCGAGGTGGTGTCCAGCAAGTTGCCGCACTGGTGTAGCTATCCTACAATGCTGCGCCGAAAGACGGCGTGGGGTGCCCGGGCGGGGGGGGGGGAGGCGGCGCAAACTGGCCTCTCTCGCCTCCCCAGGTGGAGGCACCTGATGTGCAGTGCGGCGCCCCTTACCGTTTCACTCGCCGTCCAGCAGAGTTGCGCCCGCACTTGCTGCTACAGTAGGCCGAAGGTAGCACAACGCGCCGAGATCCGGATGGCACCGGTTTCACTGGTGTGGCCATCCTACAATGCTGCGCCGAAAGACGGCGTGGGGTGCCCGGGGGGGGGGGAGGCGGCGTAAACGGGCCTCTCCCGCCTCCCCAGGTGAAGGCACCTCATCTGCAGTGGGGCGCCTCTTAGCAATTCACTCGCCTTCCAGCTGAGTTCTGCCCGCTCTTGCGGTACAGCGTCTCGCCCGCCATCCAGCTGAGTTTCGCCCGCTCTTGCGGTACAGTGACTCGAACGTGCCGAGATCCGGATGGCACCGAGGTGGTGTCCAGCAAGTTTCACTGGTGTGGCCATCCTACAATGCTGCGCCTAAAGGCCGGGGGGTTCCGGGGGGGTGGGGGGGGAGGCGGCGCAAACGGGCCTCTCCCTTCTCCCCAGGTGGAGGCACCTCATCTGCAGTGGGGCGCCTCTTAGCATTTCACTCGCCTTCCAGCTGAGTTCCGCCCGCTCTTGCGGCTCAGTGCCTCACCCTCCATCCAGCTGAGTTCCGCCCGCTCTTGCAGTACAGTGACTCACCCACCATCTAGCTGAATTGCGGCTACTCTTGTGGTGCAGCGATAGCCGGCTGCAACAGGACTCTCAAAATGGTGGCCAGCTCTTTGGATTTAGGCCTGGTCCACTAAAATGGCCCTGGGACACCTTGGAACTCGGACGCTTGCCTGCTAGGGCATGGGCCCCATTCACGAAAGCGTTCCCTCTTTTGACTGATTGTTCTTGTTGCCTATTTCTTCTGTTGTCATTTAACGGAACCTTTTTGGACTGCCGAAAGGGGTTCTGGTCCGACCGCTGGTTGGTGGAGACATTTTGACTATATCCTGGACCTGCCCGGCCTCGCCCAAAATGGCGCCGGTATAAATGGGACTCGTAACTCCTTGTTGTGTAGTGGTTGCCCAACCTTGATATCACGAGATACGTATGCAGTTTTGAAGCACATGGCGGGCGGGGACGAGAACTGATTGAACATTAGGACATCCCTATTGATATTAAGTTCTGATGTGTTATTGATTACTGTACTATTGAAAGTTCGAATTAACGTCACCCATGGTACTTGCCCGCAAATGTATATCTAGATAATTTTATTGTAACTGGCCCTGTCGTACTCTAATTATAAATTGTACGTCCACCGATTCCGCAAATGTTAGACACCTTAGTTCTTGCAACCTAATGGGTCGCCCGTTACGTTCTTCTACAGTGTAAATGTCCCCTCATCATATACGATTCCAGTTTGCTCCGTGGCCGGCCCACGTGGTTATAGGCCCGTATTTGTATACTGACATTTTCACAATAAAGGTTTTTAAAACAAAACATGGTAGTAGTACCTAGATTGGTAAAGTTTTGAATAATAGCCACTGTTTTCGAATCAGTAAAAGGCAAGTGAAATAAAGCAGTCCAATTACATGACGGTTAAAAGGTATAATACGCAGGAATGCAGTAAGGATAAATGGTCAAGGGCTGTTGTGTTTTCCACTCCTGCAACATAAAGTGATCGATACGAATCCGATATTCATGCCTATCAGCGACTAAGACAGCAGGCCGAGCCTCTTTTGTTCAACGGCTCCCTCATGGGACGAAGAAACGCCCTTTTTCTCGAAATAGGAATATTTTACTTGCAGGACAGTTGTAAATTTCCCGGGAAAATACATTAGCCTGGAACATTGTTAGTGATAAACTGTAAATGCATCTGGGTCCTTTGCTTTACAAGTCAGAGTGAGAAAAAAAAAGGTGGGGCTTTCATCATTTGGAAAAAAAAATATTCGAAAGCAATGAAAAGTGTTATTTTTAGGTCTTTCATCATTAGAATAACAAAGGTAAAATGAACCAATGAAAAGTTTTATTAACAAGTCACATGACCTGTTATGCTTACGTTACGCGCTGCGCGCCGCACTCTGGATCGTTTCCGGGAAGCTGCGCCTCGCGCACCGGAGCACTTCCGGGTGCGCTAACGCGGCGCGTCATATGACGCATTACGCGACAACGCAGGTCCAGAATATAGTCAAAATGTCTCCACCAACCAGCGGTCGGAACACAACCCCTTTCAGCAGTCCAAAAAGTTCTGTTAAATGACAAGAGAAGGGACAGGCAACAAGAACCATCAATCAAAGAGGGGAGGGCAAGTTCTTCTCTACCGGGTCACGTTGGGGCTCCATCGGAACTGATCGAATTGGTAGTCTACAGTGTTTCTGGATGTTTCAGACTGAAGCTGGCGTCAGCATGAGAGCACCACCATCTCGTGGCTACGTTGTGGCCATGCCGCAAGCAATCATGGCAGTCGCTCACCACCAGAAGTCTACGGGAGTCGGGGGTCCCGGTGACTGTTGTAGAATCTTCAAGGCTGAGGGGACTCTTTTGGGAATGGGGCCCATGCCCTAGCAGTCAAGCGTCCGAGTTCCACGGTTGCCCAGAGCCATCTTTGCAGGTCAGGCCCAAGTCTGTGGAGCCGACCACCATTTCGTGAGCTCCGTAGCAGCCGCCTGTCACTGTACCGCAAGATTGGGTGCAATTCCGTTGGATGGCGGGTGAGACATTGTAATAGCAAGAGCAGGCGCAATTCAGCTGGCCGAGCGAGGCACTGTGTCGCAAGAGCGGGCGCAAGTCAGCTGGTCGAGTGAAGCGCTGGGGTGTAGCTGAGAAACCTCCACCTGGGGAGGTGGGGGAGGCTCGTTCGCGCCGCCTCTCCCTTCTACTGCACCCCACGCCGTCTCCTGGCACAGGTATATGTGATGGTCGGACCAGGGCACCGCAGGACGTGTCTTCAGGTCAAACGGATTGTGGGACAAGGTGTGAAGCAGGCGCAATTATCTCGGGTGCCTCCGTCAAGCGGTTCAGGGAGGCACTGCATCACATTGTTTTCCAAAGCAGTCAGGTCCATAAACAGCCCCCACTTACTTTGAGAATAGTGAAGCTGCAGCAGGTGCAAATAAGCTTCAGACAGTGTTACAAGTGCTGCTCGGAACCCTCAACTATGGCACCCAACATCCAGGACTTATGCCATTTGTGCAAGGCAGTGACATCGAAGCATCTCAGGGACCAAGTAACATACTATATCCAGAGTCCTTACCACAACCTCTGCCTTCCTTCTTACCTAGTTATTGTTCTTTCACTCCCACTCCAGGCTTTTAGTCTGTGGATGGAAAACCATGAACCTACACTCACCTATGAAAATCTTACTATTGATGCTTGACTGAGGCCAAGGAGATCAGAGTGAATGAGTCTCATGCTCGATCAATTGAGCTAGCCGGATCAGGCAATAAGAAGGTGGTGGTGGGGGTGGCGGCATCAGCAAGGCATCCCCCCACACAACTTGTCGGACATCACCTCTGGATGTACTGGGGACGAGCCTAGGCGCATGGTGTCGTCCCCGGGCAATTTGCACAACGGTCCTCCACCCCTAGGCCGCCAGCTATGCTACCTCGACAGGAACAGTGATGGATGTTGCAGCAGGCTGCCATGTAAATAGTTATTTAATAAAACGTTTTACCCTGTTACTTTGCTGGTGTGTTGTATATATTTATAATATTTGCATAGGGTTTGTCGTTGTTTTGGGCGGGGTGGGCGGCGGAGCCGAGCTGTCTTGCAGCCATCATGGCGTCGAGCTCAGTTCCTCTCACTAGTTTCGTATTTCTCATGAGGGGTTGTTCCTAATGTTTCTATTTTAGCGAGGTCAAAAAGAGATCCCATTAGTGGCCTACTGATTTTGCTTGATTCCTTTTGTTTTTTTAACAATTTTTCACTATCTGCAAAGACTAAACAGAGTATTGCGACTCTGTGCTTGTTTGTAAATAGAGAATGAACCAAAGAGAACCAATTCCAAAACAATAAATGCTAGGATAACAATCAATCAAATGGAGAGGGAAGCAGGCACGACGGATTACAACGGGGACAAAGGCCTGCGTTACCTACCCTTCACTATCTGCAAAGAGAGAATACTCCTAAAAGAAAAGAGGAGGGGGGGGCAGCGTTCAAAGCACATCAGCGTGCATAAACACGAAAACATTTTTACCTACCACGTACTTCACATTTTACAGCTTTTGATATTTGCTATTAAAAAACCATTGAAATTCACTGAAAAAACCATAGGTTATAGACCATATATAGTTAGGAATTAGCATTTACAAAACCTTGAAAATTCACTGAAAAAACCATGGGTTATAGACCATATATAGTTAGGGATTAGCATTTACAAAACCTTATTTTACTCGCACAAAACCATTGAAATTCGCATATATAGTTAGTTGCACTAACTATATATCGCGCACCCGCAATCCACTGCTGATGATGTCACATATTACATCATTCATGACATGGTCAGTGACATCACTGATGACATCACTGATGACATCTCAAATGACATCACTGATGACATCACTGATGACATCTCAAATGACATCACTGATGACATCACTGATGACATTTCATTTGACATTACTGATCACATCACTGATGATATCACTGATGACATCACTGATGACATCTTAAATGACATCACTGATGATATCACTGATGATATCATTCATGTGACAATACAATGCATCTCCTCACACTTTAATATAGCCTCTGTTACATCCAGTGTAAAATACAGAATATAATTTTTTAAACCATTGACACACCAATACTAGTTACTACATACGCACTCACTGATTCCTATGTCTACACAGATTCACTCATTCACCCATACAATCATTCATACATACAATCACTCATCTTTACAACACTATCATATGCACTCATACACCTATACAGACACTCACACTCTGCCACTCATCCATGGAGTTACTCACACACCTAGTCAGTCCTGTAAAGAATCAATCACACTTCTATTTTCTAATCAATACAGTTAAACATAGAGTACCTTACATTTTCAAACCTATACTAACACATACTTACTCTCTTATACCATCATTGATACAAGAACACATTGATCTGCACAGAGTCAGACATCTCCCAGCCAGCCACACACACACTCAGTCTCCCATACAAATACTTGGGCAACCAATCAATAACCCATATAGTTACTCATATAGCTACTGATCAACACATGCAGCAGTTTACAGAACAACAGACATAATGATGCACAAATTAAGACAGTTTAGTCACTAACCCATGCACTCAGTGAGACACATTAAATCACTCACTCATACAGTCAGTCATGCACCTACTAAATCCTTCATCCAGACACTTATACATCCACCCATTCTTCAATATGTAAGACATATTTTAACTTTACAGAAACATACATCACTGGGTGTTGTCATCAGTGATGTCATCAGTGATGTCATTTGAGATGTCATCAGTGATGTCATCAGTGATGTCACTGACCATGTCATGAATGATGTAATATGTGACATCATCAGCAGTGGATTGCGGGTGCGCGATATATAGTTAGTGCAACTAACTATATATGCGAATTTCAATGGTTTTGTGCGAGTAAAATAAGGTTTTGTAAATGCTAATCCCTAACTATATATGGTCTATAACCCATGGTTTTTTCAGTGAATATATATATATATATATATATATATATATATATATATATATATATATATATATATATATTACCTACTGGCGGTCGCCAGTAGGTATATATAGTTAGGATTTTTTCTCTATGGGATTTTTGAAAATTCTATGTCTAATAACTTTGGCTTTTTTGGACGGAATCGGCTGAAATTTTCAGGAAAATGGCACATTTTGTTTCTGAGCAGCCCCTGACAATTTGGGGGGGTTTCGTTAAGGGGGGGCCGAGAAAAAAGGGGGTCTCAAAACGCGTTTTTCCCATGTTAATTTCCATTGGGCGGTTGGCCTCACTTTTAGCTCGAACGGCTGAATGGATTTGCACGAAACTTGGCAAAATTGTAGGGACTGTTAGCCCGATGTGCCTTTGCTAGGTCTCAATATATGTGCTCCAGTGGATTTTGAGTAATTTAGGTTCAAAAAAATATATATATCTGGGCGGAGCCTAACCACACATCTGATCTGATTGGCTGTCAGCACTTCATCCAAGAAGTGTTGGCAGCCATCTTGGGACCAATATACATGATAGCACCTCATTAAAAAGTATTGTAGTTAATAGAGGGTTTTAGGACTTTAGTTACATTATAAATCATTTGTTGATGGTACCATACTCGTTTTAGGAATTGTGGTGGGTTCTAAGGTGATTTTACCATGTGAAAAAACCTTCTGCTGTGATATCATGAATATTGTTTGAAAGAAAACTAATATCTCATGATTTTCCCACAGTGGTTTGGAAGGGGATCTATAAGCTAAACTGAAAGCATATTTTCTGTAAATTCACATTATCTTTCTCAGTCATGTGAAAATGAAGTCTGACATTCTCAGTAAAACATGTACATCCAACAAGGACAGAGACTGTCAGTTGATTCCTTTGTGTTCTACTGCAGCCTCCTAGAGTGTTCTAAAGAACAACTAGAGCGCTAACAGTCCTACTTATTACAAAGGTATGGCACACCTGAAGCCATCTTGATTGGAATAAAGTGGTAACTCTTAAAACTTTTAATTGAAAAAGAAACAACATGAGGGGGTATATTTTGCCATAGAAAGTATGATTAGTGCTGCAGAATGAAAAATTAGGGCACATTTTGAGTGACTTCTCAAATCCTTTTCTATTTCATTAAAACATTCTGACATGCAGTCTCCCAAAATGGCCACCAGAGACAAAAGAGCCCAAATGTAGCCCAAATATCACCCAGATGTAGCCCAAGTATAGCCCAGTGACAGAATGTCCCAGAGTGTTCTAAAGAACAACTAGAGCGCTAACAGTCCTACTTATTACAAAGGTATGGCACACCTGAAGCCATCTTGATTGGAATAAAGTGGTAACTCTTAAAACATTTAATTGAAAAAGGAACAAAATGAGGGGGTATATTTTGCCATATGAATTATGATTAGTGCTGCAGAAAGAAAAATTAGGGCACATTTTGAGTGACTTCTCAAACCCTCTTCAATTTCATTAAAAAAATCTGACATACAGTCTCCCAAGATGGCCACCAGAGACAAAAGAGCCTAAATGTAGCCCAAATATCACCCAGATGTACCCCAAGTATAGCCCAATGACAGAATGTCCCAGAGTGTTCTAAAGAACAACTAGAGCGCTAACAGTCTTACTTATGACAAAAGTATGGCACACCAGAAGCCATCTTGATTGGAATGAAGTGGTAAGTCTGAAAACACTCAATTTAAAAAGGAACAACATGAGGGGGTTAATTTTGCCATAGAAAGTATGATTAGTGCTTCAGAAAGGAAAATTAGGGATCATTTTGAGTGACTTCTCAAATCCTCTTCTATTTCATTAAAAAAATTCTGACATGCAGACTGAAACATGCACTTTGAATACCAGCAGCAGACGTCCCTGGTGAGCAGTAGCTTTACTACAGTGATCTAATGTGCAACTAGAGTGCTAACATTCAGAATTTATGGCAAATGTGTGACACATCTGAATGCCTTCTTGATGGAACCAAGTAAACAAGCATTGAAAATGCAATAGATCTCGCCCTCGTTTAAGTTAAAGCCATTCTGTTTGTAATGAGGTGGCTTTTTAGCTTTGCTTTTATTAGTGTTTTTTCAACTTTCATGTAAATAACATGCATCTGTATGCATATAAGTATATGTATGCATGCATTTATGTTTGTATTTATATAGATATACAGATGATATATGTTTATATATGTATGTATATATATATATTCACTGAAAAAACCATAGGCTATAGACCATATATAGTTAGGAATTAGCATTTACAAAACCTTGAAAATTCACTGAAAAAACCAAAGGTTATAGACCATATATAGTTAGGAATTAGCATTTACAAAACCTTGAAAATTCACTGAAAAAACCATAGGTTATAGACCATATATAGTTAGGAATTCGCATTTACAAAACCTTATTTTACTCACACAAAACCATTGAAATTCCATATATAGTTAGTTGCACTAACTATATATCGCGCACCCGCAATCCACTGCTGATGATGTCACATATTACATCATTCATGACATGGTCAGTGACATCACTGATGACATCACTGATGACAACATCCAGTGACTGTATGTTTCTGTAAAGTTAAAATATGTCTTACATATTGAAGAATGAGGGGATGTATAAGTGTCTGGATGAAGGATTTAGTAGGTGCATGACTGACTGTATGAGTGAGTGATTAAATGTGTCTCACTGAGTGCATGGGTTAGTGACTAAACTGTCTTAATTTGTGCATCATTATGTCTGTTGTTCTGTAAACTGTTGCATGTGTTGATAAGTAGCTATATGAGTAACTATATGGGTTATTGATTGGTTGCCCAAGTATTTGTATGGGAGACTGAGTGTGTGTGTGGGTGGCTTGGAGGTGTATGACTCGGTGCATAGATGTGTGAGAAGTTGATTCACTAGATGTATGGTTTCAAAAGTGCATGTGGAAACAGCTGTATGGGCGGTTGACTGTGTGCATGAATGTATTGGTGAGTGAATGGATATCACAGTGCTACATGTCAAAGTAAGTACATATGTAAAACACAGTACATGTGAGAGTTGACATATATGAATAACTGTGCATAAGAGCCAGTGAATGTGTGAGTGGCTGTATGGATAATTGTTAACTTGTATCAGGGATTGTATAAGAGAGTAAATATGTGTTAGTATATGTTTGAATAAGTAAAGTTTGTATAACTGTATAGTTGAGGAAATGGAGGTGTGATTGATTCTTTGCATGACTGACTAGGTGTGTGAGCAACTCCATGGATGAGTGACAGTCTGTGAGTGTCTGTTTACACTGATTGTATCTAAGGTTATATTAGAGTCTGAAGAGGTTCATCGTATTATCACATGAATGATATCATCAGTGATGTGATCAGTAATGTCAAATGAGATGTCATCAGTGATGTCATCAGTGATGTCATTTGAGATGTCATCAGTGATGTCATCAGTGATGTCACTGACCATGTCATGAATGATGTAATATGTGACATCATCAGCAGTGGATTGCGGGTGCGCGATATATAGTTAGTGCAACTAACTATATATGGAATTTCAATGGTTTTGTGTGAGTAAAATAAGGTTTTGTAAATGCGAATTCCTAACTATATATGGTCTATAACCTATGGTTTTTTCAGTGAATATATATATATATATATATATATATATATATATATATATATATATATCTTCGGAAAAGCTTCTGTGAAAACGCCCTGCTTTCACCACTCCATTACCAGGACCAACAGAAGGATGGCACACAGGAATCCTTTATGGAAGCGATTTATTTGGCTTCAAATGCTCCCATAAGTTATAATGCAAATACCCAGCAAGGTGCATGTTAACCACAAATCTACGCGTTTTGGCCGTAGCCTTCTACTGGGCCATAGAGTTCAGTGCATATAGTGCCATTTTAAAGGGACAGCTTTACCCTTTCCCTCCACCAATTAAAAACTTCATATGGCATTTAAAGGGGAAGCAACACATTTCTAATTCTAAATAAAGTATATCATTGCTGCAGTTTGTTACAAAAGTAAGCAACCAATTAAAAAGTCGAAAGGAATCATTGTGATGTACATAGTTAATAAACATAACTCTTAAAGGTCACAGGTTTCAAACATTTAGGCATGCAGATATTTTGCTTGGCTACGTACACCTTCCTAATGGGGAGTTATTTATGGAGTGAATGTGTAATCTATTATGATATAATATTATTTTTCTTCAAAGGAGAAGAATGGACCAATGCTGACCGCATCACTAAGACTCTATTTCAGCTGAAACAGTTTGCCATACCTATGTATACATGTTGACATATGCATCAATATATTAAGTGTAACATGTTTATCATATTATGTAATAAACAGTAAAAATACACAGATACAATGAATTGATAAGTGCAATGTGCTATCACACTAAAGTACTGAAACAATTCCACAATACCTGTGTATTCATGTTGACATATGCATCAAAGATCAGCTGAGGGATGCGGAGGAACATGGCGCCCGGCGCTTGAACGGCCACGGGCGCTCCCCTCTGGCTCTCAATGGCGTCGGGATTTTTAAGGCTCTGACGACCTCTTCTAACCTCACTAAAAGCTCTAACATCACTGGAATATTTATCTTTTTTCGGTTCTTGAATTAACATCGGATTAATTCTTATTCGTATCTTTGAGCCCTTGACCCTTCGTCTTTTCTGATAATCAGGTGTTGGCGTTCCAGTGTGTTTTTCCTCTTCATGGTTGAGGTGCGAGGGGAGACGCCAATAGGGACCCAGGCAGAGGCTGTGGCTGCGAGGGTCGACACACACTAGTCTATTCAGCTTCCTCCGGCTGTGTCGGCGTCGGCAACGGCAACGGCGAGCACAGCCCGGACGCTCAGAGTTCAGGTTGGAGGTGGGGGATTGCTGCCAGCGAGTGGAAGCGGTGTGAGTTTCTTCCCCTTGTGTGGTGCAGGAAGAAGAGCATATAAGCTGGAAGTCTCCGGTTTTCCCCAGGAGCAGGTATGGGGTACAGGGGCTCGAGGTATTGTCTTAAGGAGGGATTCCACGGCTGTCAATTCTCCCGAATGCTCTCTTTTAGGGGGGAAAGCACACCCCGGTATAATAGTAATAAACAAGGCTGATCACAGCACTCAATGCTTGAATTTAAAAGAGGGGGCATTGGATATCGGAGTGTGTAGCATTCCCTGTGAGGTCTTTCCGGATTGTATGGAGAGGGGGGTTGCATTACAAGAGATAACATCTCCCCCCAAGTTGACAAGATATTCATCATTAGGGGCGGCCCATTTGGCTTCAAATAACCTGATAATACAATCAATCTTACCACAACCAGCTTCCCCTCCAGTGGCAGAAGTAAAAATCCTGACAAAACAGAAAAAACAGACAAGGGGTATTGGTCTACCAGCAACACCTGCTAAACCTAAACTCCAAAGAGGCAAGGTAAAAGTGCGGGACAAGAAAGCATCTACTGCCAAGACTAAAATAACTCCGTCATTATAGACTTTGTATCAGGTTACGTCTCTTTCCTCAACAAAAGGGCCACCACCGCTTTCCTCTCAATCTGGATTAGAAGGGACATCTGAAGCCATGTCTGGCCTCAATTCTGAGCTTACCTGTGTTTTTATTGGGGTTTCGCTATCATCCCCAGCCCCTTTGCCTGCCCTTGTGGCTTCAAAAACGGAGACATCGAGGGTTAGTTCCCCTAAACATAAGAGAAATCAGGATAAAATCGTTCTGTTGAACATGGTTGATTTAGCGAATTCTGTTGATTCTGTTGAAGCTACTAGCCTGGAGTTGGAGGTACACCCGGCCATTACCCGCTCCAATAGATATTCATTACTGGATCTACAGAAGGAGTCGGACATAGAGTCAGTCTCTGATCAAAGGAAGGATTTAGGAAGTGGGCGAGTTCCAGAAGATGGGGAAGGTTGCAAGGGCCAAGAGTTTCTTGAGAGGGCTGGATTATAGCAGGCTAAAGAACTGCATAAGGGGCAGATGGATTGCCCCAGTAGCTCTAGTAGCTCCAATGTCTCGTGTAGTAAAAATGCTCCTTCTCCTCCTCCGATAATTCAGAGTTCTTCTGTACCAATCTCTCATTCCTTGGCAGACATCCTACTGGCCCTGAAAGATGAGATGGCAAGTAGATTTACCGTTCCAGAGGCAAATCAAGCAGAGTTGGCGAATAGGTTTTCAGTCTCTGAGGCGGGTATTCGTTTCTCATGCAAGATTCTTGCGAATAAGCTAGAAGATGTCATTGCAAGGACTGAGGTAATTGAAGAGTAAATCTCCAAGATAAAGAGTGCAATTGAGTCTACTACCTTCTGGTTGGAGCAATTAACAATCCAAAACAAGGAACTCAAAGATGATATAGAAAGATTGGAGAACCATTCAAGAAAAAAGAATCTGAAAATTTTAAATATTCCAGAAGCATTGGAGGGAGAAGATATAAAGGGGTTTTTGATCTCATTTTTGAAGGGCACAGTGCTTAAGAGTTTTCCGAATGTGGATTTAAATCATGAAATTCAGAGGGTTTATAGAGACCCCTTTAAAAGGAACCCGGGTAGACAGAAACCGCAGAAAATTCTGGTCAATTTTTTATCATACTCAATCAAAGAACCGATTCTCTCCGCAGCCCTAAAATAAGGGGCTATATCTTCTCCTTTTTCCGATCTATCTCCCTTCTCTTTTTCCATTAGATCCGACATCTCCCACATAACGGCGGAAAGGCAGTGAGAACTGGGTAAAAGACTGGCAGAATTAAACAGCTTAGAGGCAAAGGCCCAATTGAGGTTCCCGGTCACATTGCGGGTTATGTGGAATAATCATATGCATATGATTAGGACGACTAATGAAGTAGATACCCTCATAGCAAAAATACAGCATGGGAAACAGGGAGGGGTGTAGGGGCGTGGGGGAGGGAAGTTGAGGTCACTTTAGGAGTCAGGCTTCCCTCCGCCTTTTTCAGTAGTTTTTTATGTAACTTCTTAAAGCCTTGAGAGGGAAGGGCCCGAATAGGCTTTTGCCTATTGAAAGGTAGGGTTCCTCAGGGTGGTTGGGGCACAGGGATTCTCAAAGGTTTGGGGTGGGTGGGGGTAGGGATGGGGGTTGGGGGAGCACAGGATGGGGAGATACAGGGTGGGGGCAAAATAGGTAAAAAATATTTCTCATTCTCACAGGTTAAGCAAAATAGATTGTCTTTTGTTTGGTTTATATAGAGAACTCCGCCAAAATTTCAGTAAAGGGTATTCAAGTTGTGGAAAGGTAAAATGAAGGGGGTCGGAATATTCAAATTATTTCCTGGAACCTGAATGGCCTGAGATGTCCTAGGAGACAAAGATTGTTTTTTAAATATTTAGAGATGTCTTCAGCCCAGGTGTGTTTGTTGCAAGAAACTCACTTAAATAAGATGGAGTCCGATACTATTTTCTCAAAAGTTCCCTGGGTACAATGTTATTGTCATTCTTAGCAATTATCAAATATTCGTGGAGTGGAAAGTTTGGTGAAAAAAGGAGTTACTTGCATAATAAAAACCAGTCCTGACAAATCAAACAGGTAGATGGATCATCGCTCAATTAGATTTTGAGGGGGTGGAGATGACTTGTTCATCTTACTACGGCCCTAATATAGATGATCGATCCTTCCTGGTTAAACTCCAGGATAATCTAATTATGGTAAATCCCCCCTAATCATAGGAGAGGATTTTAATGTTCTACTGGATCCAGTAAAGAATAGATCCAATGCGAGTCATGTTAAAGGATCTCCACGGTCTCGCAGGGTCATGAAAAACCTAGTATCCAATATTAATCTAGCGGATTTATGGAGAGCCAAGATGGGGAGTGCAGATGGGTTTACATTCCATTGTTAGAAACATCATCATTCCTCAAGAATAGATTATGTCCTGTTAAATAGAGAGAACATAGATAATGTTGTCAGTATATCCGCACTCCCAAACCATCTTTTGGACCATGCTCCCCTTGTAATTTTATACTCTATGAATAACACCTCTTTACAATCAAGGTGGACCTTGAATAGGGCAATGGTATCTGATCCTGGAATTGTCCAGGCAAGTAAAAAGTTTTCTCTGGAATTCTTCTCCCTTAACTTAGGCTCAACGTCAATAGATTTTGTGTGGGATGCCTTTAAGGCAAATTTGAGAGGGATATTACGCAGCCTAATAAGTTCAAAGAACAGGAGTAATGCTTCAGAACTGCAGATTCTGGAAGGTAAAATTTTTACTCTTGAAAAAGAAAGGGATCAGACTACTCAGGAGAGTTTAGGTAAATTGGCGAAGATAGAGGAGAGACTTGAGGAAATCGGCGGGACCTAAGGACCTTTTTGGATCTGAAATGTAAGGCCCAATGGCAAGCCTGTAACATGGAAAACTTTGAGTATGGGGAAAGAGCAGGGGCCTTATTGGCCTGGAAGGCAAGGATAGATCGGGCAAAAAACACCATCAGCGAACTTATTATTGATGGTGTTAGAACCAAATCCAGCAAGCCCGTATAAATGCGGAGTTGCCTTTTGTCCTTCTTTTCGAATCTCTATAAAGAGGACACTGATCCTTCACAGGGTTTAATAAGTTTATGGCTAAGGGACAAGCTTATCCTCGTTCTTACAGAATCTGCTAGAGACCTTTTAGATTCACCCATTTCTATGCAGGAGATTAGGGACCAAATAAAGAGGGCAAAAAATAAGAAGGCAGCGGGTTCCAATGTCCTTCCTTATGAAATCTATAAAGTACTAGTTGACGAACTTTTGCCTATACTTCATAAGTTATTCAACTTGGTCTTTAGCTCTGAGGGGTTGAGTCCCAGTTTTTGGAAGGAGGCCACAATTGTTTTTTATTTCTGAATCCTGGCAAGGATCCCCTGATGCCTGACTCTTATCGTCCAATCGCCCTAAAATGCTGATTATAAGATCTTTATGAGTATTTTGGCAGGGAGATTGGTGAAACTGGCACCAAGCCTGATAAATACTGACCAGAAAGGCTTAATGGCTGGGAGAGTAATGCAGGATTAATCTCAATTACTTATCAGCAATATCGACCTTGCTGAAGCTGGAGGGGATCCCCTGGCAGTAGTGGCCTTAGATGCCGCTAAGGCCTTCGATCGTGTCTGTTGGAGATATCTCTGGGCGGTATTGGAGGGTATGGCTATGGGCCCAATATTTGTCCAGACATTAAAAAACTGTTATTCTGGGGCCTCAGCGAAGATCTTGTTAAATGGTTCCCTGACTCCAAGCTTTGCAATTCAGAGAGGGACAAGACAAGGGTGTCCCCTGTCTCCCCTGTTTTTCAATATTTATATTGAGCCCCTCGCGCAAGCGATCAGGCTGGATAACATCATAAGTCCTTTCAAATCACAAAATTATCAGTGCAAAATTGCCCTATACACGGACGATTTTTATAATTTATACTGTTGACCCCGACATCTCAATTCCGTGACTTGAAACCTTGTTGATGGAGTTTGGCTCGATTTCAGGATACCTCGTCAACTCGGATAAAACCAAGGTTATGTGCTGGAATACCGGGTATAGCCAAGGCCCCACCAGTAGAGATGTCAGATCTCTAGGAATAAAAATAGTTAGGGATTTGAATAAAATTCCCCTGATTAAACTGAAAAAAATTGAAAAAGATATAGACTTTCTCTTTGCCAGATGGAAAAACCTCCCTTTGACGATCTACAGGAGGGTTAATCTGGTAAAGATGTCGGTATTACCTAAACTGACTTTCCTCTTTAGTGCGGTGCCTCTCACTTTTCCCCAGAAAAGTTTAAGTAAGATTCAGGGCAAAATTGGCAGTTTCATATAGTGTCAGAAAAGTGCTAGGCTATCCTGGAAAAAGCTAAGAAGGAATCTTCTAAAAGGTGGTCTGGCACTCCCTGATATTAACTGGTACTCATTGGCCTTCCAATTTAAGGGCATAAGGATGCTGCTGTCAACCCCGGAAGAAACTACATGGGGTAGACTCCATGGTGAATTGACCCTGGTAGAGGGAGGCAGTGGACAAATGGGGTTTTTTATACAATTTTGGGGCACCCAGATTCTTCAAGCGTGTACGTCTTGAAACCTGCCTTGGTGACTTGGCATAAACTAAGAAGTATTTGGGGCATAGGCTATTTCTCCTCCTTTGCACCAATTAGGGACTCCCCGGGGACTCCCCCTGCCTGAGTGGTACTTTGGGGATCCCAATTTTAAGAGCAGGTTTGGGAAGATGGTCAGATCTGGTGGACTCAGAGGGGGTTCTCCCTGTGGGAGATAGTGCTTGATAAGATAGGTCCCTCTTTTTCCATCTTTAAGTACCTCCAGTTAAAGTCATGGTACGAGGCGGAAGTTCGAGAAATAACAGGGAACTGGGAACTTGAGCAGTTATTTCAAAGACTCACGCCCAAGGAAGAAAGAAATATCTTTGTTGTACTCAAATCTTAAAGCAGAAGATCATGAGATCCCCCCTCAGTCATCAGTATGGAATTCTTCCCCACTTGTCCATGATATTGAAAGTTTTTTCGAATCCTCCTTTAAACTATTGTATACATTTATCAAGCCTGCGAGGTTAAAGAAAAATCATTTTTTTGTTTTAAACAGGCTTTATTACACCCCAGCCAAGATAGACAAATTTGCACCTGTTCCTGTTCCAGTATGCCTGAGGTGTTCTTTCAGTAGGGCGACCACTGTGCCCTCGGCCTGGTTGCCCCCTCGCTCCCCGCCTGCTACCTGCCTTACCTGCTGCCTGCCTGCCGATCCATCCCGGCGCCCCAGCCGCCGCAGGGCCGCCCGCCTCGATCGACGTTCCAGCCCGGCGCCCCAGCCGCCGCAGGGCCGGCCGCCTGGATTTTCGCGCCGGTTTTTGACACGACCCCGCCCCCCGCCTGCCGATAGGCCCACGCGCTCCCCGCCTCCCGCCTGACCCGCCCTCCCGGATCCCTTCTTATGACGCCCCCTCAGCGACCGCGCAGCGGACGCGCGCAGCGGGAGCACCGATTGAGCGCCGAAGGTGCGCCAAAGGTAAGCCCGTCTGCGCCCGTCCGTGCCTGGACCGCGCCCAGCGCCAGGACCCCTGGCCCCCGCAGATCCCAGCCCACCCGCCGGACATACGACGCCGCCACCCTCATCGCACTCAACGACGGACGAGTCCCGGGATGCTACCGTGCCACCCCGAGGCGCACCCACGGACCCTTCTGCTGCACCGCCTGCAAGTTCACCTGCATCCGGACCTGCCTCGCACCAGCACCCGCCAAAACGAACACCAGCAGCAACCACCTCAAGTGCATCCTGCTCAACACCCGCTCAGTCCACAGACACGCCATCGAACTCTGGAACCGTATCGACACCACAGCTCCTGACGTTGCCTTCCTCACGGAGACCTGGATGAACGCCTCTTCAGCGCCCGACATCGCCATCGCCATCCCAGAGGGCTACAAGATCACCCGGAGGGACCGCACCGCCAACCAGATGGGAGGAGGCATCGCCATCATCCACAGGGACACCATCCGCATCACGACCTACACCGACGACATCCTGACTACCGCCGAACACCTACACTTCCAGATCCACACCGACCCGAAGACCACCCTCAGAGGCACCCTGATCTACCGACCCCCGGGACCACGCTCACAATTCAGCGAGGACATCGCCGACTTCGTCAGCCCGCATGCCCTCCCCTCCGCTGACTACATCCTCCTGGGGGACCTCAACTTCCACCTGGAGAACAACAACGACCGCAACACCACCACCCTGCTCGACAACCTCGCCAACCTCGGACTCAAACAGCTGGTGGCCACCCCCACCCACCTCGCCGGACACACACTCGACGCCGTCTTCTCATCCAGCAAGACATCCCCTTCAGCCACGCCACAGGACTCCACTGGACGGACCACAGCTGCGTCCACTTCACCTTCAGAAGAACGACGATCCACCACCACCAGCAACAGGTCGCCCGCAGAAACTGGAGCAAGATCACAGTCGACCAGCTCGCCGCTTCCCTGAGCCAGCACCCTCCCGCCAGCTCAGCGAACCCCAGCCAGGCCGCCGACAACCTCACGAAGTGGATCAGCAACTGCGCGGATGAACTTGCCCCACTGAAGACCCCGCCCAGCAGACCCGGCAGCAAGAAGGCCCCATGGTTCACCAACGAACTCAAGAGCTCCAAGAAGAACTGCCGAGCCCTCGAGAAAGCCTGGAGAAGGGAGCCAACACCGGACAACATGACCACCCTCAAGCTTGCCACCCGGAAGCACCACCAGCTGATCCGCGACACCAAGAAAACTGCATTCAAGGACCGACTGGACAACAACGCACACAACTGCAAGGAACTCTTCAACATCGTGAAAGAACTCTCCAACCCCAACGCCGGAAACAACGACATCACCCCATCACAAGAACTCTGCAACTCCCTCGCCTCCTACTTCCACAACAAGATCGCGGACATACACAACAGCTTCAACACCCAACCGACGAACGCCACGTCCGACTCAACCGAACCACCGCCCCCCACCACCACCCTCCGCGCCTGGACTCCCATCAGCACCGAAGACACCGTCCGCATGATGAACTCCATCCACTCCGGATCTCCGACCGACCCCTGCCCTCACCACGTCTTCAACAAGGCCGACGCTGTCATCGCACCCCACCTGCGGGACATCATCAACACCTCATTCGACACCGCCACCTTCCCTGAGAGCTGGAAGCACGCCGAACTCAGCGCTCTACTCAAGAAACCAACAGCGGACCCCACCGAACTCAAGAATTACCGCCCCATCTCGCTCCTCCCGTTCCCAGCCAAAGTCATCGAGAAAACCGTCAACAAGCAACTGGCCGCCTTCCTCGAGACGAACGGATCCCTCGACCCCTCACAGTCTGGCTTCCGAGCCAACCACAGCACCGAGACCGCCCTCATCGCTGCCACCGATGACATCCGAACCCTGATGGATAACGGAGAAACAGCGGCCCTCATCCTCCTAGACCTCTCCGCGGCCTTCGACACCGTCTGCCACCGCACCCTAGTGCAGCGCCTCTACAACGTCGGAATCCAGGAGAAGGCACTGGAATGGATCATCTCCTTCCTCGACGGAAGAACCCAGAGAGTCCGACTACCACCGTACAAATCAAAGGCCACCGAAGTCATCTGCGGCGTACCCCAAGGATCCTCGCTGAGCCCTACCCTCTTCAACGTCTACATGAGCCCCCTCGCGGCCATCGCACGCCAACACAACCTGAACATCATCTCCTACGCCGACGATACCCAGCTGATCCTCTCCCTTACCAACGACCCCGCCACCGCCAGAGCCAACCTTCAAGAAGGAATGAAAGAAGTAGCCGAGTGGATGTCGACCAGCCGCCTGAAGCTGAACTCGGACAAGACGGAAGTCCTCATCCTGGGATCCTCGCCCTCCGCCTGGGACGACTCCTGGTGGCCCCCCGCCCTGGGAACTGCACCCAAACCGACAGACCACGCACGCAACCTGAGCTTCATCCTGGACTCCTCCCTCTCCATGACCAAGCAAGTCCACGCAGTCTCCTCGTCGTGCTTTAACATCCTGCGCATGCTACGGAAGATCTTCCGGTGGATCCCCACCGAGACCAGGAAGACTGTCACCCAGGCCCTCGTCACCAGCCGACTGGACTACGGCAACGCCCTCTACGCCGGAACCACCACCAAGCTCCAGAAGAGACTCCAACGGATCCAGAACGCCTCAGCCAGACTCATCCTCGATATCCCACGACACAGCCACATCTCCGGACACCTAAGAGACCTGCACTGGCTCCCGGTCAAGAAGAGAATCACCTTCCGTCTCCTCACCCACGCACACAAAGCCCTACACGATCAAGGCCCGAGCTACCTCAACAACCGCATCAACTTCTATGCTCCCAAACGACACCTCCGATCAGCCAGTCACGCCCTCGCCGCCGTCCCCCGCATCCGAAGAACGACAACAGGAGGAAGGTCCTTCTCCTACCTGGCCGCCAAGACCTGGAACTCCCTCCCGACCGACCTGCGCCTGACCCAAGACCACCTCGCCTTCAGGAAGAAGCTCAAGACCTGGCTGTTCGGGCAGTAGCAGCACCCCCCCCCCCCCCAGCGCCTTGAGACCCTCCGGGTAAGTAGAGCGCTCTATAAATGTCTATGATTGATTGATTGATAGGGCGGATGACATTCATATGTTTTTTGGATGTACAGAATTAGCCCTATTTTGGGAAAACGTGGGGGATTCCTTGACAGCTATTTTTCAGGGTTTAGAGATTGATCTCCACCTGGTATTTTTTGGTATAAATAATCAGGTAAAAAGGTTGCTGTTACAGCCCCATATGGGTTTGCTTCTTTACCTTGTGATCTTGGCTAGGAGGGAAATATGTATTAAATGGAAAGATCTGATTTCCCCTACCAGAGAAAGTTGGCTGAAATCAACACTCCGCATGGCTAGTCTAGAACAAGAAGATGTATTGGACCTGAATGATAACATCTGGTCCCCCTGTTAACTTGGGCCCGTCGCCTGCGCTTGATAACCTGTTAAAAACTCTGGCCTCATGACTGTGTCTAATGATTACACCAGTCCTCGGGATCAAGAGGAAGGCCATTGTGGGCTAGACTAATGCAGTGAGTCGAAGGGCGCCCAGTTAAGCATGAGTCGACTTGTCAAAACTGCCAGCGTCTTTGGTGAGATGAGGAAAAAAATATTTTTTAAAAAAAGACATATGCATCAATATATTAAGTGTGAAGTGTTTATCATAATGTGTAGTAAACAGTAAGTTACACTGATAAAATGAATAGTAGCAAAGTGCAATGTACTATCACTGTAAATTACCAGCGGTAAGAGGTGCTGCACAAAGAAACAGACAACTTGGTATTCAAATCCAGACCAATCCAAACTTGGATATAAAGTGCAATGTGCTCTTTCAGTCCCATATACAAGTTAGAAAGTGCCATTATCCATTCCTATAACACTTCCTCTACACTATTAAATATTCCAATGCATAAGAGCTCCAATATATAATTCATAGACAACACATATAGAAATATATAAAAGGGTTCTTGAAAAATACTGTTCCCATAGAATACCCAAATTGAAAAAGTGCTAAGTGCTGCTGTTATGTCACCTCCTCTACTGCACTAATGCTCGATCACATACAAAATGTAAATATATATTTACACATCAGATCAGAACAAATTCATTTGGTCTAAGTAGACCATAAAATTATAAGAAGACAACTGTTCATATCAATCAATACAAACATAAAACAATCCATACAATAAGCAGCATAATTCAAAAATCATTCAAAGACCGTTTTTGAAAAGTCCATACAAATGAATAAAAATGGATGTGCATCAGTTGTTACATGATTTTCAAGCGGCGCCAAAAGCTATTGGCAAAACAGAAAACGATTTTCCTAAGGATACTTTAGTCCTAACTATAACTACACACACACACACACACACACACATGTATATATATACATATATTACGCTCGCAAATCCTATCCGCTAGAGAAAGGAAAACAGCACTCCGGCAGTGACAGGATACAGCTTTTAATCAGCAAACAAACGTTTCGGCGTTAGCCTTCTTCTGTGTTTCTTACCGGTACCTCGCAGTTCCAGTTTAAATGCAAGTGTGCTAAGAATGGTAAACAACAACAAGGGACCAACCCTTCAGACATCACAATGGGTGCCATCTTGGAGCATGTTGTATACCTCCGAAAATTGGAGTATTCACAAGAGCGAAGGGTGTTAAAACAATAGAGCCGTGGATCGGCTTATGTCCCTTTCACAGTTGGATACCATCTAGCAAATACAGATAATATAGCATTTGGAACTGCATTTAGGTGTTCAGCACATTTCATAACATCATTGTTCAAATTCATTTTTAAGAAATGATTAATTGCAAATAATTGCAAATATTGAAATGTCCATCATAAAGCGAAAGCTACCATTCCACTGACACTGTAAAAAGAGAAACACACATTCTAAAAGACAATTAAAGAATAAGAAATGCATTTCATGATCATGTTCAAATGTCATCAATAGAACTAGAGAAATAGTAATTATTCTTAATCAATAAATGATATATCGGTTCAGCAGATAAACTGTAATGATACTCAGTAAAGAAAGATCCATTCATCTATCAAAAATAAATGCAAAGCAAGCGGTCACATCTTAGTGAAGGGCAAAGATATAGATTATTATTGATTGTATATTAATTGTATAATAGACTCCCTACGTAGCACAGCCAGGGTATAGGCAGAACAAAGCACTCAACTTGTGTGATGTGGTACATTGGAGATGTTATAATAGTAGCTCATTATTTGCCAAGGTGTACTGCCATTTCCTCCCCGCTATTCATGACTTTCGGGTATTTGGTGGACAGATCAATGATATACCTTGATTCAAGGCGTCGTAGCCTTCTAAGTCTGTCCCCACCCCGTGGGCTATGTGGAACATGGTCTATCCCAAAGAATCGCAATTTGTTTCTATCTTTGTTGTGGTGTTCCGCAAAATGTCAGGCTACTGGGTACGAGGGGTCTACTCTATCAATTGCCCTAAGGTGTTCCAGCACTCTCAGTTTTAGTTGGTTAATAGTGCTCCCGATGTAGCGTAGGCCACACGGGCATATTAGGCAGTACACGGCGTAGGTGATACTGCACGTGATAAATTTGTGGATTTTATTGATCCTGCCCGCATCCGGGATATCATATTGGAGCACCCTGCGGCTATTGGCACATGCTTTACATTTTCCGCAAGGGAAAAACCCACTCATTACCCTCAAGGTGTTAGTTTGGGCAATGGGTACTTCCAGATGGCTATGAACCAACATATCCCCCAGGGACCTAGCCTTGCTAAAGGTCACTAATGGATGTGGTGGAAGATCTTCTTTCAACACCTCATCGGTAAGCAGGATGTGCCAATTTTTTCGCATCATTGTTCGAAGTCTATCGGCACCCGTAGAATAAGGTGTTATCATCCTAAAAGTATCTTTATTAGAGATGTTAGATTCTTTGGTTTCCCTTTAAGCAGATCGTGCCTAGGGATCTTCCTGACTTTTTTGAGAGTGCTCTGTAAAAGTGGCTCATCATATCCTCTTAGACGGAAGCGTGCCAGGCAATCAGAGGCAGCCGCCTCGAATTCCCGGTCTTGGGTGCTATTCCTCTTTATTCTCAAGAGTTCCCCATAAGGGATACTCTTGATGAGTTTTGGTGGATGCCCGCTTTTAGCAAAGAGGATAGAATTCCCCGCTGTTTCCTTGCGGTACAGCGAGGTGTGGACATGGCCATTTTCAACATACACCCGAAGGTCCAAATAGTTGGCTGCCACCCCATTAATTGTATCAGATAGGTGTATGTTGTAGATGTTATTATTAAAAGATCTGATGTATTTCTCTGCCATGTCCCTGGTACCTTTCCACGCGATGAATAGATCATCAATGTAGCGGTACCAGTGTACCACCCTACCGCTCTCCTGGCCTTCCTTACAGCTTTTGGGCACCCGCTCCTCCCACCAGCCAACTAACAAGTTTGCGTAGCTGGGAGCGAAGCAGGTGCCCATCGCCGTACCAGAGATTTGTCTATAGAATCTATCCTCAAACAAAAAAAATTTATGAGTAAGGCAAAACTGCACAAATTCTATCAACATGATGTTATGATGTGCAAAACGTATTTGGCGTCTGCTTATATAGTATTCAATAGCGGCCAGTCCATGAGTATGATCAATGATCGTTTAGAGGCTTGTGATGTCCATCACCAGGAATAGATAGTCCGATTCCCACTTCATCATAGTCACTTTGCTCAAAAAGTCTTTGGTATCTTGGATGTAAGACTTCAATTCCAAGACCAGTGGAAAGATGTAATTGTCCACAAATTTAGACATATTTTCAGTTAGTCCATCGATGGAAGCTACAATGGGACGGCCCGGGGGGGGAAGTATTGTTTTTATGTAGCTTGGGCAGATGATAGAAAGTTGGTATCATGGGATTATTGCTGCGCAGGAAGATGTGTTCATCCTTACTCAGCATAGAAAGGTTATACCATTTTAGAACCAGATCATCATATTCTCTGATGCTCGCTTCATATACACTCCTGGTGGTAATGGAATAGTATTTTATATCGGAAAGTTGTCTCATTGCTTCGTCACGATAATAGTCTCTTGTCATCAGTACAACATTCCCCCCTTTGTCCGAGGGCTTTATGATGATTTTCTTATTGTTCATTAGATCTTTCAATGCTCTTTGCTGTGGTTCTGTGATGTTATATGATTTAATTTTGGTATCCTTCCTCTGTTTAACCAGTTCCATCGTTATGGCCTCTGAAAAAGCATCAATAGCATCCCATGGTGACTGGGGAACAAATGACAAAAGAGGTTTAAAATGACTCTCATCTCGTTCTTGTTCAATCCCCTGTAATTCTGCCCTTTGTACCATGTCCATTCCCATTACAGCTATATCATCTGTCTCAGTTCTTAGAGCTTCCATAGCTTCAATACAAGGCATATCATTGCCTATCAAAGCATCGGTGGCTTTCAGTCTTATTCCTTGTTTAGATGGTACTTTAGTATGTGGTCTGAGTTTGAAGTGTTGATACAATTTCAGTCTCCTGGTGAACCGGAAGAGATCTATTTTCGTTTGCGTGTACTCCAGATTGGTGTTAGGACAGAAGGTGAGCCCTAGACTCAATAGTTCATGTTGTTCTGCAGTAAGGGGTTGGTCCGTGAGGTTAACCACGGTTAGGTTGGTTGCCTCGATCTGTGTATTACCCGTTACTTCTTCTTGTTGCAGTAGGATCGATTCTGGGGTTTGGCTCGTCCCCTTCCTCTTCCTTTTGCCGCCTCCCCCTGATCTCCGGGTTCTCCTTCTTCTTGATGCTCCGGGGGTTTGTTCTTCCCTCCCCTCAGCCAATTTTGTCTTATCAATTGGAACTCCGTGTGAAAAGGAACAGCCCCTCTTCTTCGTTCGTTTCCACGATCTTGCTGTTCATCACCTGACTCCTCGGCTGTGGCATCAGATTCCGAGGTCGTCACACTTGAGGTTTGGGTTACCAGGGTTCCCTGGTTCATGGCCTTTCTTGGTGCATCGTACTTTTTGG
Organism: Lissotriton vulgaris; assembly: GCF_964263255.1. Taxonomy (NCBI): domain Eukaryota; kingdom Metazoa; phylum Chordata; class Amphibia; order Caudata; family Salamandridae; genus Lissotriton; species Lissotriton vulgaris. The sequence continues at coordinate 57,920 of NW_028254577.1, forward strand.
CAAACGTTAGGACACGGCCTTGGCGATAATCGTTTTCATCGCGCTCGAACTTTTCTTGTTTGCGCGTCATGATGTTCTGTTGATACCTAATTAGGCTTTTTTCATTGCCTCCTTAAGCTCTTGTACCTTGGCAGTGTCTTCTTCCTTGTTGATCTCATCCTCCAAGGTCTTGATTTCAGCCAGTGCCGTGTCCCTATCGCTCCATGCGTATTTGACCAGTAGTTTAAGTTTCCCCTCGCAATAACTTTGCGTTTGTTCATGCCAATCTGTTAGCAGTTGGGGGTCTGGGTGCTCATACGATGGTACAGTATACACCCTCAGTCTCCTTGGTACTCGCTTCACCTCTATGTAGCTACTCAGACTGGTGGCCTCCCACCACTTCCGAATTTTACGCTCATGTAATTTCTCAAGTTTCAAAATCGCCTCGTTCAATTTGTTATTCCCCATTCCGGTGTCAGTGGATGGGGCCGTCGCTGCTGATGGTACATTGCGCCTTTTGAATATATCTTGTGCAAGAGCGCAACGCTCTTCCTCGCCGAAAACATCAATGCTAATAGCATGTAGGTAGGTTCTTGCCGGTTGCTGCGCTCGCTTTCTACTTAGTCGAGCTTTTTGCTGTACCTTGTCACCCGCCTAGACGCTCTGCTGCAATATGCAATCCCTTCGACAGTTCTCACAAAGGGAAGGTCAGGAGAATCACCGGTGAGACGGGTAGCACTTGTCCCCAGCCAGCGGTCGGAGAGATTTCGCCGTGCAGTTTCACTGCAGTCCTCTCATCTGCCTTTTCGCAGTTGCAGCGGTGCTCGGGGATAAAGTTCCTCAAAGTCGCTCCGTTCTCCACAGAAACCCTGGGCACTCTGGAGCGGGTGCTGATAGCGGGCCATGGACCCCGCAATATATTACGCTCGCAAATCCTATCCGCTAGAGAAAGGAAAACAGCACTCCGGCAGTGACAGGATACAGCTTTTAATCAGCAAACAAACGTTTCGGTGTTAGCCTTCTTCTGTGTTTCTTACCGGTACCTCGCAGTTCCAGTTTAAATGCAAGTGTGCTAAAAATGGTAAACAACAACAAGGGACCAACCCTTCAGACATCACAATGGGCGCCATCTTGGAACATGTTGTATACCTCCGAAAATCGGAGTATTCACAAGAGCGAAGGGTGTTAAAACAATAGAGCCGTGGATCGGCTTATGTCCCTTTCACAGTTGGATACCATCTAGCAAATACAGATAATATAGCATTTGGAACTGCATTTAGGTGTTCAGCACATTTCATAACATCATTGTTCAAATTCATTTTTAAGAAATGATAAATTGCAAATAATTGCAAATATTGAAATGTCCATCATAAAGCGAAAGCTACCATTGCACTGACACTGTAAAAAGAGAAACACACATTCTAAAAGACAATTAAAGAATAAGAAATGCGTTTCACGATCATGTTCAAATGTCATCAATAGATATATATATTTATATTACCTACTGGCTATCGCCAGTAGGTAGTTATAGTTAGAACCTAGTTTCCCTAAGAAAAGCATTTTTTTATTTGCTAATAACTTTGGCGTCATTTGACAAATCTTCACGAAATTGTCCCCAAAAAAGTTCTATCCAGGTCAGCTCCTACCCTGAAAGTTTGGGGGAGATTTGTCAAGCAGGGGCTGAGAAAAAAGGGGGGTCCCAAAAAGAGCATGGCTTCCACCCTGTGATAGAAACCCTGGTTTTCTTAGTTGAAGCGAGAGGAGGAAAACCTCCTCTCGCTTCAAGAAAGGAAAGGAGAATTGCTTTTGGGAAAGGGAAGCTGCATGTTAGCAGCTCCCGTTTCCCAAAAGCAAAGCTGGCTCCACAGGAGGCAGGGAGCTGGCAGGACCGTGGGTGCATTGGGACCCCTCACCTTTACAAAAACCAAAAAGTAGATATGGGCATGCCTCGGGGGATGGGGTCCCCGAGGTGAATGTAAATAAATGAAAGTGAACTTTTTTCCCAAAAAGTTTGGATTTGCGACCCTAGTGCACCTTTCAGCGTGGCCCCCTAGTGTGAACACGAAGGGTGTACACCTCTCAGCGCAGCCCCCTAGTGTGAAAACGAAGGGTGCGCGGCTCTCAGCACGGCCCCCTGGTGTGAACGCGCTGGGTGCGCAGCTCTCAGCGCAGCACTTGAGTACTTCACGGGTCTTTAAAACACCAAGGGGCATATTCTCAAGGACACATCGCCGAGTTAACGGCATTTTATCGCAGCCAAAACGGTCATAAATTTAATGCACCCTTCACAAGCTGGTGCAAACAGCCGATATCACCAGTTTACCAGCGATAGTAGCTTCAAAAGAAATCGTCACGGATGACCCCAGCAAATATCACTAATGAGATGCAGAGTAGGCGTTCCTGTGCAAAAAGCAGCGAGCACACCACTTCGCAACATTCTCAACAATCAGCAAGATCAGCGAAGAGAACACAAAACAGGCGATAAGGTGTTTCAGCACCAGGTAGTTTACACCTGCTCTGACCTGGTGTAAAGTCAGACTACAACCTGCAACATGAAAGGGAGCCCAGCCACACCTGAACGACAACAGATGCCATGGAGCCAATGATCATGCAGCTCGGACACCCAAGAGTGCCCTGACACCCCCCGCCACCACCCCCTTGTCCGCCATCCCCACCTGACCCCGACAAACAAATGTGATAGCAACTTTCCGAAATCTGGGACGTAACCGCCCAGAGGTGACTGTCCGCCCCTGTGCACCAGGCCTCACTGCTCACCTTTCCGCCACCGGTGTGTCTCCAACCATGTGTGGGGACATACTGCTCACTCATCTGAAACATATTATAAAATCAGTAATGGCAGAGTACATACAGCTGCACACGCCTTTATCGCTGTACCGCCCCTGCACACCATGCTGCTGTACCCCATCCACTCCCACTGCCCAGAGGTGTCTGCCTTCCCTTGCATTCCCTGGCTGCTGCACCCCAACCCCTCCCGCTGCCCAGAGGTGTCTGCCTGCTCCTACACACCCAGGAGGCTGCACACCATCCACTCCCACTGCCCAGAGGTGACTGCCTGCCCCTGCGCACCCAGGCCTCACTGCTCGCCTTTTCGCGACTGGTGTGTCTCAAACCACATGCGGGGACATACTGCAGCCCTCAAGCTCACTCATCTGAAAATGGTATTGAATCAGTAATGGCAGAGTACATACAACTGCACACACCTTCATCGCTGTCCTGCCCCTATGCACCCAGGCTGCTGCACCCCATCTTCCCTTGCTGCCCAGAGGTGTTTGCCAGCCCCGGCGCACCCAGGCTGCTGCACACCATCCACTCCCACCACCATGGGGTGACTGCCCGCTGCTGCGTAAAGAAGCCTCTCTGCTCACCTTTTGCCACTGGTGTGTGTCCAAGAGGGCCCACCACGTGCCGAAGCGAGCTCCAAGGTCGGACCCCGCAACCTTGGTCAGCCAGAAGGTCGCACATTTGATTCTGGGTCTTGATATCGCAATGGCCGAGAACATATCAATGCACCACACTGAGCAGTCATCTCTGTGTGGCGTACACGCGGTCCAGCCGAGCTCACAATTTAAATCGGGTCTTGAATGCCAGGATGGTGTATCGAGGCTATGCATTTTCGCAGGCTGCACGCGCGCTCAGCTCTGGTGACACTAACTCAGTGGAACTCAATTCATCGCCACGTGGCAGGAGGCCCGTGTCAGGCAAAGTGCCTCAGCTGCCACCACCTCTGTGTACTTCAAGTCATGGGAGAGAATGTAAATAGCCTCCAGCACGTGCACCTGGCCCTTTTTATTGGCAGGGTCACATGTCCTCTGACGTCTGTTCTGCATGGGTGTGGTGTGGGTGTAAACCAGCCATGAGGGAGTAGCTGTGGCATGCTGACAACTAGACCTGTGATCAGCAGATCACTACAGGGAAGACCTAGGAGATCTAGCATTGTTGTTTCTTCCCTGTAAGTGTAAGCGGAGTGGGCTGACTGAAATGCACATCCTTTACGACTTCACCAATATGGCGGTTTGAATCTGCACACCCATCGAGATAGGTACACGACGGGTGCACAAATATATATATTTCAGTATTTAATAAAAAAGAAGACATTATATACTTTTAATAACAAACACAAAACAATTACAAAAACTATTTTTAGGATATTAAACTTACAAATATTAACACAATTATTTTTTCAAAATTACTGAAAAAAACATAGGTTTAATGAACATTATAATTCACAAAAAAACATGGGTTTTCAGGGACGTTATAATTAGAAGTTAGCATTTGAAAAACCTTAGAAAAAAACCCCGAAAAAAACCATAGGTTTCACGGACGTTATAGTTAGTTGGATATTTCACTCATACAAAACCAGAGAAATTTGGCCATTATAGTTAGTAGAGCTAACTATAACTCGTGCCCCCGCAACGCACGGCTGATGACGTCATATATTACATCACTCATGACATGGTCAGTGACATCACTGATGACATCTCAAGTGACATCACTGATGACATCATCCAGTGACTGTGTTTTTCTTTAAAGTTTAAATATGTATTATATATATGCCAAGGTGTATTGAAGAATGAGTGGGTGTATAAGTGTCTGAATGGAGGATTTAGTAGGTGCGTGACTGACTGTTTAAGTGAGTGATTACATGTGCCTTACTGAATGCATGGGCTAGTGGCTAATCTGTGTGAATGTCTGTATCAGTCTGTCTGTTGTTGTATAAGCTGCTGCATGGGTTGGTCAGTAGCTATTTGTATGGGTTCCTGGGTGTGGGTGTAGGTGGGTGGGAGGTGTGTGAGTCTGTGCAAATATGTGAGTGGTTGATTCACTGTGTGTATGGGTTTAAGAGTGCATGTATAAACAGCGGTATGGGTGAGTGAGTGTGTGTTTGGGTGTGTTGGTGAGTGAATGGATGTCCCAATGTTACATATCCAAGTAACTACATATGTAAAAGGCAGTGTATGTGAAAGTTGAAGTATATAAATGACTATACGCGAGAGTCAGTGATTGTGAGAGTGGCTGTATGGATGAGTGTGTACTTGTACCAGTCATTGTAGTCCATTTGTGTCTGTTTGAATACATGATGTGGTGTGTGTATAACTGTAGAGTCAGTAAATGGAAGTGTGATTGTTTCTTTGCATGACTGATTAAGTGTGTGAGTAACTCTGGATGAGTGGTGGTGTGTGAGTGTCTTTATAGGTGTATGAGTGCTTATGATAGTGTTGTATTGATGAGTGATTGTATGGATGAATGAGTAGATGTGTGTGTAGATCTAGGAATCAGTGAGTGTGTATGTAGTAACTGGTATTGGTGTATCGATGGTTTTGAAAATGGTATTCTGTATTTTACAGTAGGTGTATCAAAGGTTATATTAGAGTATGAGAAGGTGGATCAGATTTTCATGTGGATGATGTAATCAGTGATGTCATTTGAGATGTCATCAGTGATGGCATCAGTGACGTCACTGACCACGTCTATGAATGATGTAATATGTTACGTCATCAGCAGTGCATTGTGGGTGCGCAAGTTATAGCTAGCTAAACTAACTATAACGGGGTAATTTCTATGGTTTTGTATGAGAGAAATGTCCAACTAACTATAACGTCCCTGAAACCTATGTTTTTTTAAGTAAATTTCAAAGGTTTTTTAAATGCTAATTTTGAATTATAATTTTCATTAAACCTATGTTTTTTTCGGTAATTTAGAATATTTTTTGTGATATTTTGTGACTTTATTATCCTAAAAATATTTTTTGTAATTGTTTTTGTTTGTTATTAAAATGACATAATGTTTTCTTTTTTCTTAAATATTAATATTTTTTTTTGGGGGGGGGAAAGTGGAGTTGTGCGCCTATTGCGGTGGGTGTGCAGATTCAAACCGCCATATTGGTAAAGTCGTGAAGGATGCGCATTTCAGCCAGCCCACTCCGCTTACGCTTACAGGAAGGGAACTACAAAGCTACATTTCCCAGGTCTTCCCTGTTGTGATCTGCTGATCACAGGTCTAGTTATCAGCATTTGAAAAGAAAAGATTTTGAGAGGGACCCCTAGTGCAACTAAGGGAATAGAGGTGCTATACCAGACTTAAAGAGAGGGTTCCCTTAGAACATCTAATATGCGTTGCAAATCTACCACATATTCTGCAGTGCTACCACATAACATGTGAACATACTGCTACCTTTGAACTAAATTAAAAGCAAGATATTTTATTCAGCCAATCTCCTGGCACATTTATTAAAAACACAATTGTGGCACAATATACCGTATATTTATCATACACTCACAAGTGCAATGAATCATTCAATTTGTTGAGTGTACTCGTTATTTCACAATAAAAGTTATCATAAACACATTATAAAACATCAATTTATCAAAACCAGTTATTTCTTCCTAGTACATTGGTTATGGCCTGCATAATACAAACATAAAGACAACATGAAACAAAAGACCTCAACCTTGTCTAATTATTTGGCACATTGATATTCATAGCCTGTGGTCAAAATATGGCATTTATTATTGTACCCTCCTTTTAGCTAGTATTCAATTGTGCTTCCTTTGCGTCGATGTGTTTCAGCGGTTGTCACATCAATTATTGCCGCCTTTTTCAAGACCAAAATGTGTTGTCTCTCAATCTTGTCACAAATCAAGCCTACAAGCAAAGTGTAGATACATAAATTAATACCTCTTCTTTGCATGGAAGTTCATAATTTCGAAATACTACCTAGGCTTAGACTATGGACATTTCTATTATTGCAGTTATTCAATTACCGCTCTCCTATGGATCTTTCTTCTTATATTGCCTCTTATTTCGGTATACATCTCTATACCCCTTTGTTTTCCATTGTATTGCCTATAGGACTCTTTCTCCCTATATAGCCCCTTCTCATTTGGCAGCATTCTCGTGTTGTATCTCGAATTTATATCCACAATACTTATTATCGTGTCGTTGCCCTGGAGCATTTGGGTAGTGTACCATTTAACTGATTTTTTCCCCTGAGCTCACCTTCCTTTTATAGAAGTCTGTCCCCTGTATCTCACATGGAGTGGGTTTCTTTCTCTTCCTTGAATCAGATCGTTCGATATCATTCAAGTCCTATGTACTTGTAGTCTACCTATTGGGACAAAGTGGATTTGTTTTAGGTTTCCTGTATTTAAAGAGGACCCGATTTGTCTTAATGGGTATTTCCTAACATGAGTTTTTACCTTTAAAAACAGCTTGCATCGGTTTACATAGATTTACTCGCCTCTCCCCGTTTGTCTGGGCTGGCTTGGATGTTCTGTGCGCTTGTGGGTGGACCGATTCCGGCACCTCGAAGGCTGCTTGGAATAGGGGAAAGATTGTTTTTATCATTAGCCCTTAATATTCTCTCTTCGTCATTTCCTACTTGCACTGGATACATTTCATATTACTATTGTCATACCTGTATCCTTAGCTTTTTGGTATATAATCTTGCTTCGTGGCTGTTACTGTGCGTGGTACGGGGGCTGGTCTGATAATCTGGTTAAAAGAAAAAGAGCTTTTTCTATGTCAGAGTGCTCTACTGTTTCTTCGAAGCGCGGTCTCCCCCCTCGTGGCTCAAGAGTGCCTACCTTCTGTTTCCCCAATTCCAGGATTCCCGTACGCCAGTCTGCTCGTCTATACTCTTGCTTCGTGGCTATTACTGTGCGTGATACAGGGGCTTGGAGTTCTGGACTTTTTGGTTCCGTCCAGAGGTGTCAGGGATAACACCCGAAGACCCCGGAGTTCTACCTGTCTCGGTGCACAAATAAACAGAAACACGGGCTTCTCGATGGTGGCGTCAAAGACCAAAGGTTTATTACTGCAGGGACACAGAAGTCACAGAAACTACACACGGGCAGTATCTAGGAGCCTGTTCGATTTGTACAAAGAGGGTTGCTCCTTAGATACTAAATATTGGGCTTCGGGCAAATTCTTTACATGTTAGTACATTCCCAAACCTCTGTGTCCTAAACAATAAATATTTGGCGTTGCACAGGAATCGTCAACAATATCTGATGTCAAAACATTACAAACGAGGGGTTCCCACTGTTCCATCATAATCCCATGTCAACTTTTCATTCAAGAGCCGGACCGCCTCATCGTAAATTTCGTTACCTCCCCCTAATAAAGGCCCAGAAGAAAAGGAGCAGAGCCAGTTGTAGAAGATAGAAAAGCAGGATAAGAGATGTTTGTGGGTCGTAAATGGGCAAGGCTACCAGCTTCGGCCGCCTAATCATGATCAGGCCAACGAACACGAGAACCAGTATAGCAGGACTGGCCTCAGGCAAAGGAGGCAACTTCTGTCGAGTCATGCAACCATGGTGTTTTCTGTCTAAAGGTGCACGTGTCACTAGAGAGGTGAATCGCCGGCTAAAGCCTACGTGTCCTTAATCGAAATGAAGTAATCAGAGGTCATTTCGTGTCCATTGTCTATGTGAGGGCAAGAAACACAAAATGGCTGCCATAATCTAAGATGGATGCCATGGGTGGATCAGAAATGTGTTTGTACCAGGAGTACTTTTGCTCGTAGCATAGCGAAAACACCAGGTTATGCTAAATGGATCATTTGCGGTTCACTGATACCAAAATTATGAGTTTACGACAATGTTGAAAACACGGGTTCAAATCGTCACGGAACCTCAGACCCTCCTTTTGCCCTTACATAGGCAATTACTCAGTCTATGTCAGAGTCTAATTCTATACTCATCAGGTCAGTGACATGTTGCTGCATCATCATCCTTTCTCGCGCCTTTTCTCCAAACGCAGGTGGTTTTCTGAAACAGGTTGCAGCACAGAGACTACACAAAGCGGGACCACACTGGATAATCAGGCAGCACGAGAACAGGAATACTAAGATGACACCAATGACCATCAGAACCTTCCATCCCCACGCTGATAGCAGAGTCCAAAACCACTCCATTAAGGACCAGTTTCCCTTGTCTACGTGTATAGAGTCGGAAATCTTGTGTAGCTTAGAGATCGCCTCATAGACAGTTGGAGCATTATTGGGAATAAAAACACAGCAGCTCGATTGGATCATTCTACATACCCCACCTCGATCTGCAAGTATTACGTCTAGAACCATACGGTTCTGCAACGTCATGAGACGATCCGCCTGAAGCTCAGCTGTCAAGTTACTAAGGGCACCAGCAGTTTCCGTAATAGTAGATTCAACTACCCGTGTTAGCTGACGTAGATTTCTACTATTGGCCATAGGCCCCCAGAACGGAAGGAAACCTTTGAAGAAGTCTCCTGCTTCTTGACCAGCGGTATCTTCCTCGCTGAAGACACCTCTTGCTACTCTGGTCTTGTGATAATCTGAAGAAGCAGTGTACGTTGGAGGCAACAGTCGGGCAATATAACATGAACCTGAAAAGTCAACAGGCAACCATGTATATGCTCTGTCTTGACAGATGAAGTAGGTACCCCTAGCAGTAAGAAAAGCAGGGGAAGAGTTAGACGGAAATACGTAAGTCTCAACGCACTCACTCTTCCCTAGCCGAGCTCTCGGATTTCTCCCATTTCCTTGCAAACAGACTTGACCTCGGTGAGGTACGACCCAGACTGGAGTGGAGCTTTTACGCTTGCTTTCTCCCAAACTAAGGCGATACTCTGTAGAATTCCAACTCAAATATACCCGTAATTCATCTCTAGGGTAAGATGGAGTATTATTGACGTCTTTAATCATGTCAATAATTCCCTGGACTAAAGCTTTGTTGACAGAGTTGTATTTAGTGGAAGGTGGTGGACGCGGAGGATAGGTCTCAAGGGCATAGGCAAAAATGGTCTGAAAGGCCTGAAATGATCCATTATAGCTGAAAGGCAAAACTAGATAGGGAATGCCTTTATCCATAGTGTGGGGTATCAAGCCACACACCCAGCAGTCTGTAGTGTTAACTACCAGTTGGTGTTGGTGCAAGAGCTGTACAAATGTGTTATTAATGAATTCCGAGCGTCGAGCTTGTTCGTGTTCAGGAAACGAGTGAAAAGAATGTACAGAAGAAACAGTAGAAGAAACAGGATCAAGGGGAGGTACTGTAGTTGTTACCGGTGTAAAAATTAAATGCACGCCTAAGACGATTCCACCCACCAACATTATCAAAACAATCAAAAATGTAATGGCACATTGCATTAGAAAACATTTGCTGTGAAGAATTTTGTAAAGTCTGTTTCTGCGAACATAAATTACATTCTCTCGTTGCAGCTCAGGAAGCTCCATCTTCTACAATCCGCTCGCGACCACTGATGATGTGTACGTAGATGAAAATGCCTCTATCAGCCCTGGGAGTTCCCAGAACTAACAGAAAGATCGACCTAGTGTCTGACCCCCGCAGATTCAACTAGGCACACAGCCACGACCCTACGGCTACCCAGACGCAAGGCAATTTTAAAACAACAAAGAAATACAAAGTATGAGCAAACTTCCTGGCTGGAGGCAATATATCAAAATTCAAATGTATAAAATAGGCAGTTTCCTGCTTTATTTGTCCATATTGCGAGATCGTAAATTGTATCTCAGTTTTGCAGGAGCTGTTTGATCTGGAAACAGTGTATTTTCAGCAGGTGTTGCAATGTTCAAGTTCGCAGATGGTAAATGTTCTTTTGTCGCAGGTGTCAAATGTTCAGAGTTCAAAAGAGCAGTTTCAGGAGGAGAGCCAGAGGTCGATGCGCCAGTGATTAGTTCTGCATCGCTGAAAGGGATAAACCTGGGTATTTGTTCAGTTTCAGAGGCACCGATTCCCGTCTTCACCCAGTTGTCGTAAGGAAGTGGCAGGGGCACACGTTTGACGTGCGTCGTGTGAATCCAGTTCTTCCGTCCGGCCACACGAATAGCAGTTCTCGTCGCCAATAACACCTGGAAGGGGCCAACGAATCTGGGCTGAAGATTTTTCGTTCTTGCAAAATTACGAATGACAACGTGGTCCCCTGGTTTCAGCTGAGGACCTGGACTCTCCGGTGCATTTGGCAATGCATCGAAAACCTGTTGGTGAAATAAGACTTAATTTAGCAGTCAAGTCGAAAAGGTAATCAATTAACATTGGATATTCCAACTGTCTAAATTCCTTTGGCCTAGGTACCCCCCAAACATTGGCGGGACGACCGAACACTATTTCATATGGACTGAGCCCTACTCTAGAATGTACAGTCGCTCTCGTGGATAACAGAGCCAAAGGTAGTGCATCTGGCCAGGGCAAACCCGTGGATGCTTGTATCTTAGCAAGTTTTAGTTTGAGGGTGCCATTGTAACCCTCAACTAAACCAGCAGACTGGGGATGGTTCGCACTGTGGAACTTTTGTTTAATCCCTAAACCGGCACACACACTCTGCATAACTTTCCCTACAAACTCACTTCCATTATCTGACCATACAATCCGTGGCATGCCATACCTGGGGAAGTATTCTTTGAGAAGAATTTTGGCAGTAGACAAAGCAGTATTGTCCTTCAGTGGATATGCTTCGACCCATCTGGAAAAAGCACAAACTACCACTAGGACGTACTTTAGATTGTTGCAACGATCCATGTGAATGAAGTCTAACTGAATCACTTCAAAGGGGCAAGAAGGAGGAGCGAAGTGACCAGCGGGTGTGGGGATTCCCTTGCCAGGATTATGCATCAGGCATACCATTCAATTTTTCACCACTCTCTCTGCACACTTACTAATCCCATCATTCTTCCAGACTGGAGCCAACATCTTACAAATCCCTTTAGAACTGATGTGCGCTGCTCCATGCGCCATCGTTACTACTGCAAGCACGTACGCATCTGGCAACATCCAACGCTGTTGTTCTGACAAATCAATCCAACACCCACTCGAGTCCAATTTACCCATATTCTCTTTCCATGCAAGCTTTTCCTCCTCAGTCGCCTCTTTCTGAATTTCTTTCACACTTTCCACTGTGTCCTCACACATTCCAGACTCAGAAATCCATCTTGCAGACGTTGCAACATACATTCTACTCATCATATTCCTAGCTGTCTGTTTAGCGGTCTCATCAGCAAAAGCATTCCCACGACCAACATCATCCGTGATTGCTTTATGAGCACTGCATTTCACAATCGCAACTTCAGTCGGCAAGGTTAGAGATTCCAACAAGTCGTTAACTAGCTGACCATGTTGAATCTTAGTCCCATGGGACGTAATGAAACCTCTCTCTCTCCACAAACGGCCAAAACTATGGGCCACGCCAAACGCGTACTGACTATCTGTGAACACATTCACTCTCTTTCCCTTAGCTAAAACACACGCTCTCGTTAGTGCGATCAATTCTGCAGCTTGGGCAGAATTCTGACTCACTCTCGCAGTCTCCACAATCGTACTCAAAGTCGTTACTGCGTAAGCGGCAGTCACATCGCCATTCTCCAATTTAAAGCACGACCCATCAACATACAACGTGCCATCTGGATCTGACAACGGAGTATCTTTTAAATCAATTCGTCCTTTTGTCTCTTCCTCGGTTCTGAAACAGCAATCATGGGGTTCAGAATCACTCGACTCCTGATTAGTCGGCAACAATGTTGCTGGATTCAATACATTGCATCTTTTGATCTGAATATGACTCGCTAACAGTGTCAGCTCATAGCCTGATAATCTAGCACTGGTAAGGTGCTGTGTCTTGGTTCGGTTCATGAGTGTATCCACAGCATGAGGAACCATAACCACCAGCATGTTGTTCATCACCAAACCAGCAGATTGTCGAATGGAAGCTGCAGCTGCCGCTGTAGCTCTCAAACAACTAGGCAACGCTCTAGCTACCGGATCTAATGTTGATGAAAAATACGCACAAGGGCATTGTTTATCACCAAATCTCTGTGTCAGAACACTCAACGCGCAACCTTCTCTCTCGTGAACATAGAGCGTGAATGGTTTACTGTAATCGGGTGTACCCAATACCGGAGCTGAACATAGTGCATTTCGTAATTCAGAAAAACTCTCCTGACATTCAGCAGACCATGGCACCGGACTCGGAACATTTTTCCCAGTCAAAGCTACCAATGGTTTTGCCAAAAGAGAAAAATTTGGGATCCACTGCCTACAGTATGAGGTAATACCTAAAAAGGCACGTACTTCTCTCTGTGTGTGGGGAACATTCATTTGCGTAATTGCTTTTATTCTCTCTGGGGTCAACTTCCTTCCCTCCTTTGACAAGAGATGACCTAGGTAGGTCACTTCTTGGCAACAGTATTGCATTTTCGAAGGTGACACCTTATGGTTCAAACTAGATAAATGATGCAATAGGGAAATTGTAGCTGCTTTGCAAGTTTCTTTGTCATCGGCAGCCACTAGAAGATCATCTACATATTGCACTAGGGCAGAACCAGGAGGAAGTACAAAGGAATCTAACTGACTTTTTAATGCCTGACTGTAGATGGACGGACTCTCACAATAGCCTTGTGGAGCACGTTTAAACCTGAAGCTTCGACCTCCTAGAGAGAAGCTGAAAATATCTCTGCTTTCCTCGGCTATCGGAATGCTGAAAAAGGCATTCTTCAAGTCGATAACTGAAAACCATGTGGCTGTAGCAGGGATCAACGTTAACAAAGCAGTAATGTCTGGAACCACAGGAAACTGCGGAACCACAATTTTATTAACCTCCCTAAGATCGATTACAAACCTATACACTGGAGGCTTGGAAGGATCAGTACGTTTCAAAATTGGTAATACAGGACTGTTACAGACATTTCCTCTAGTTTCCTCAACCACGCCTTTCTTAATCAAATCTTGCACGATCAATAAAAGTGCACGTTCACCTTCACTAGAAATCTTGTATTGAGGAATTCGTGGAAATTTGACATTTGCTTTCAAAGTGACTACATATGGTGGAATTTCTAAAAGGCCTACATCGTTAGGACCAGTCGCCCAAAGAGTATCAGGGAGTGAACGCAGCTCTGGCGGGAGTGCATCCATTGACAAGTACATCGGAGAGGTGATTCTTTTACCCAATGTAAGCTGTACTCCTGACGGAGAACAGTACAATGTCGCATATAGGCGTTTTAACAAGTCTAAACCAAGCAGATTTTCATTACAACCTGTCGTCAAAATCAAGGGTGCTTTCAATTGACACGGTCCAACAGAAATAGACAAAGGACCAGATACGGGGTTGTAAACAGGGGCGCCTGAAAAACCTACTGAAACATTTGTTAAGCCGGACAAAAGTGCGCCAGGGAGTTTCGCATGAATGATAGAACTTTTTGCTGCACCAGTATCCAACAGAAACGGTTCGACTACACCTGATGTTGCTACTGCGACATAAGGCCCACTCTGATCCACTGGAACTGATACTACTCCCTCTCTCTGTCCATGGCTGTCCTAGTACTCAGTTTGCTGAAATCCCTCATCAACTTCACAATAGTCTTCAACATGATACTGTTGAGATCTATTTTGTTGGGCAGACTGTCCATTCCGCTGATCAAAATGATTAGAAGGACGATCATTCGTTTGTGGAGGCATAGCACCTCGTCCTCGACCTCTAGAATTCTGTATGGAACCACCACGACCCCTCTGAGCTGCTGCAGCATTATTTTGCGCTAGAACTGGACAGTCATTCTTATAATGACCTTCTTTCTTACAGTACGCACACTGATTCCACTGGTATTGTGGCCTCGGCGAACTATAATCTGTCCTTTGATATGACCCTTGCTGTGTATTAGTCTGATTCGTGCGAGGCGGATATGCTTGCTGTAAAAGAACTTTAGTTTTTAAATCTTTCGTTTTCTTTTCTGACTTTTCCTTCTCCTCTTTATCCCTATTTTCATAATACTGTGCAGTTGCAAGTATTTGCGCAGTTGTAGAGACAGCCCACGCACTCTCGGAATCTTTCAATTTATTACTAAGTTCTGGCAGCAGATTGTGTACAAATTTATCAACAAACAGTCTCTGTCCTCCTTCTGTGCTCATATCCTGACCACTATGATCTACAAAAGTCTCTTCGAACCTTGTGAAAAAGTCGGAGACACTTTCGTCTTTCTTTTGCCTGCATGCGGACAACTTGTCCCAGTTAACACGCAGTGCTGGCATCAGAGTCTTCATTAAGTCAATTATTCTACCTGGTAAATTAGCAATTAGGGGTTCAGGTTTGGAACCACCTATTTGCTGACCATCTGCCGCAATTATAGCTGCCCAATCACCACCTAGGGCAACGGGATGATTCTCTTTACGAATTTTAGCCCAAATTGGTTGCGGAACTACATTCCCAAACAACATGTCAATGTCCGCTAAATTCATCACGCAAGCTTCAACTGTCTGTGCTAACTCTTTATAGTATCCGGCGGGATTCTTACGCGGATCAGGCAAGGCCTGTTTCACTGCTAATACTTCAGCTCGCTTCCATGGAATGTGTATCCACACTCTCTGGAATTGCGCCGGAGCAGCAGCAATACCATTCACTGCATCAGCTTGCACAGCTTCGCGCCAAATTGGAGGAACCTCCCTCATTGGATATTGGCGATTCTGCTTCGTACTACGTTTCTCTAACTCTCTCGGTGAACGAAGGGATGGGTCATTCCTATAGCTTAAAATTAGTTCCATCGCTTCCTTTATATCCTGACCAACTAATCATACCTGCAGCAAACTCTTTCTGAACATTAATTAATTCTTCTAGATTTGATTCAGAGTCATCTTCCTCTAATTCCTCACGCAAAAGGGAGCACATCTCGTCGAACACATATCGTTGTGTCGGTTCTTTCCATTGCATAAATGTATCTAATACATCTCTAGTACTATATCTTCTACTTTTTGAAATCCATCTAAGAGCGGTGGAATCTAATATTCCCCGTTCTTCAGAACTGGGAAGCTGACTACGTCTCTGAACAGAGTCAGAGGCAGGAGTCTTAATTAAAGTTTTATAGAAGGGAGACAGAATATTAGAGACAGAATCAGTGATTCTCCGTCGAACAGAAAGTGGAGTCATAATACTAGCAGAAGCAGAAAATACAGTAGCAGTTGGAACAGATAGAACAGGAACAGTAGGAGCATCAGGCAAAGTAGCTTGTGAAACAACAGGTGTAAGTGATGCAGGTATAGGTAAAGAAGTCGGCAACCCTGGAAGAGGGGGTGCCGAAGGAACATTAACATTGACCACAGGAGGTACAGGAGCTTGATTCAGGGGAGCGGGAGCAGGAATACCAGGTTGTCCAGCAACCTGTAATTGAACATTCGGTAAAGGTGGAGCCGTAGCACCCTGTGCATACGGTGGGGGTGTCCTCTACCATCTTAGCTGTACTCGATGGCAAGGCAGGGTAGCACTTGTCTATCGCTAAATTACGCTCTCTAACAGCCACCTCCATTGCTTTCTCAGACTCATTGAGTTGCAGCTGCTTAGCAGCCTGTTCTAAAGTCAACTCTTGCTCTTTCTGTTCTTTCTTTAACTTTTTAATTTCTCTTTGTTTGGATTCTTTTCGCCAATAACGGAAAGAATCAAACATTGCCGGCCGGGCTTTCTTCTTAAACAGCTTCACTTCCAAATTATCAAGGACTTCAGGTTCAAAACTACCATGCAGTGGCCAACTAAGGACACCGTCTTTCTCGGTATATCGGATCCATACCTCATTATAAGATATAGGACCCACACTAAACTTACAATACAGATCATAAAGAGGAGTTCCGATCGGAGGAACCAGACATGAGTCCTCCAACCGGGAATCACTGTTGCAACCAAAACACGACAACATACAATTTTTCCGACTTACCATTTTGTAATCCGGAACACAGAACAGACAAAACGCAAACAAAAAATGTGCACTCGAACCAAGAACTTAGGCCTACCAAAAGCGAACGAATGTATCGATACCCAAACTAAACCAATAGATTATCGTAACCAGAACAACCAGTGATAATCTTACGAAACCAAACCAAACCAAGAACTAAAAAGGATTATCCAAACAGGAGCAACCCTTACAAAGTAACCAACTAGCGACCACTTAATACTTAACTGAGGCACTGAAGACGTCACCAAGGAGAAACCCGTCTACGTCTCGCCGTACTAAGGACTGCACCTCGGGTCCAAGACAGGGCGACGGTCAAGGCAATGGACCACTGCAGCCGTCCGAACGGGAACCCTCGTGAAAGAGAACGTCGGGCCACTTTTGCGATATGCCGGGATCGATGAAGTGGGGCGCCTCCCTCAGGAATCTTCACACGAAGCTTCTCGAACTCTTCAGGCTTTTGGACCGGTACCGAATGACGTCGCCCCACTTGGGCGCCAATTGGAGTTCTGGACTTTTTGGTTCCGTCCAGAGGTGTCAGGGATAACACCCGAAGACCCCGGAGTTCTACCTGTCTCGGTGCACAAATAAACAGAAACACGGGCTTCTCGATGGTGGCGTCAAAGACCAAAGGTTTATTACTGCAGGGACACAGAAGTCACAGAAACTACACACGGGCAGTATCTAGGAGCCTGTTCGATTTGTACAAAGGGGGTTGCTCCTTATATACTAAATATTGGGCTTCGGGCAAATTCTTTACATGTTAGTACATTCCCAAACCTCTGTGTCCTAAACAATAAATATTTGGCGTTGCACAGGAATCGTCAACAATATCTGATGTCAAAACATTACGAACAAGGGGTTCCCACTGTTCCATCATAATCCCATGTCAACTTTTCATTCAAGAGCCGGACCGCCTCATCCTAAATTTAGTTACCTCCCCCTAATAAAGGCCCAGAAGAAAAGGAGCAGAGCCAGGTGTAGAAGATAGAAAAGCAGGATAAGAGATGTTTGTGGGTCGTAAATGGGCAAGGCTACCAGCTTCGGCCGCCTAATCATGATCAGGCCAACGAACACGAGAACCAGTATAGCAGGACTGGCCTCAGGCAAAGGAGGCAACTTCTGTCGAGTCATGCAACCATGGCGTTTTCTGTCTAAAGGTGCACGTGTCACTAGAGAGGTGAATCGCCGGCTAAAGCCTACGTGTCCTTAATCGAAATGAAGTAATCAGAGGTCATTTCGTGTCCATTGTCTATGTGAGGGCAAGAAACACAAAATGGCTGCCATAATCTAAGATGGATGCCATGGGTGGGTCAGAAATGTGTTTGTAACAGGAGTACTTTTGCTCGTAGCATAGCGAAAACACCAGGTTATGCTAAATGGATGATTTGCGGTTCACTGATACCAAAATTATGAGTTTACGACAATGTTGAAAACACGGGTTCAAATCGTCACGGAACCTCAGGCTGGTCTGGTAATCTAGTTTAAAAGAAAATAGTTTTTCCATCAGGATACTCTAGTGTTTCTTCACTGCGCGGTCTTCCCCCTCGTGGCTCAAGAGTGCCTACCTTGTTTTCAATTCCCGAGTACCCGCACGCCAGTATGTCGTATCGTCAAGTGATAAGTCTCTTTACCTCTCGTATTGTTTGCATTTTATATCTCAGTCACTCTCATTGGTTGCCCTGGTATTACGTGGTGTGCATTCCTATGAGCGATGATTCGCTCTTGTTCAGAAAGCGTCTCCTTATTGGTCGCTTTTGTCACGAGTAGGTCATCTCTCTCAGACAGCTCGTCTGATTGGTACCCGCTGTCTCCTTCTTTTTTTGCCTCTCTGTTTTTTTTATGTACCGGTGTCTGCATAACTTTATTGTTTCCATTACTGTTAGCGCTTGTGCATATATCTGTTTATGCAAAGTAGGACATAATACTTTATACCTCTCTCTTTTATGCATATTTGTCCAAAGTTCTTATATTTCGAGGGAGGAGTTGTTTTTTTATTTTATAAACTCATAATTTCAACCCTAATCATCGATAAATCGATATTACACCTAACACTTACGCTGCCACCCTGTGGCTCTGTGGGTTATTCTATCTCCTGCTCTAAAGCTCCTATTTGCCTCACTATTGTATCATTTTCATTCAGTCTTCCCTCGAGTTGAGGCCCTTTTCTACTGTATTCAGATGGCATATAAACCACTGTTCTCTTTTTTTCTTTTTGTGGTCAATATCTCCACCTCTTTTATCAATAGTGATTTTTTCGAGGATATACCAGCTTAAGTCCTCGCAGTTATGTTTCTCTTTTTGATAGCGTTCAGTTAGTGGGGCATTTGCTTTGTTTGGTGCGGATGGATGATTTGTGCTCGAGAACACGAGTACGTAATTCCCGACTTGTTTCACCCACGTAACCCAATCCGCATGGGCACAATATCAGGTACACTATGTTTTTACTTCTACAGTTGTTAAGTGTCGAGGCTACTAGTCTTTTTCCTACGAAAGTGGTTTCCTTGCCTTCCAGGCAGTGTGAGCAGGCCGAGCAGGTTTCGCACTTATAATTGCCCTTGGCGGGCTCTCCGCCTAGGGTAATTTGTTTGTTGTTCGTGTCTCTGTAGGTTTTTACTAGAGAGTTGCGTATTGTTTTATTCATTTTAAAGGAAAAAAGTGGTTTTTGCAATTCGATTGTCTTCCCATGGTTCAAGATCTTCCAGTTACGATTGACTCTGTTTTTCCTTTGGTTGCTGATATGTGAGAGTTTTGTCACAAACACCAGTCTACCTAGTGTTGTGTTCGCTTTTTGTTTATTCTGATCTAACAAGCTGTCCCTATCATAAAACCTGGCACGCTTCATAGAATTTTTAATCAATTTGTTAGGGTGCCCCCTGGCTTTGAGTTTATTTTTCATAATATCTGCATGGTGATAAAAATCAGTAAGCATTGTACAGTTTCTTCGCAGCCTCAAAAACTCCCCGAAGGGTATGTTGTCCTTCTGAGACCGCGGGTGGTTACTGGTATACTGCAGAAGGGAGTTCTTATCTGTGGATTATGCAGGCCATAATGATTCATTGCACTTGTGAGTGTATGATAAATATACGGTATATTGTGCCACAATTGTGTTTTTAATAAATGTGCCAGGAGATTGGCTGAATAAAATATCTTGCTTTTAATTTAGTTCAAAGGTAGCAGTATGTTCACATGTTATGTGGTAGCACTGCAGAATATGTGGTAGATTTGCAACGCATATTAGATGTTTTAAGGGAACCCTCTCTTTAAGTCTAGTTATCAGCATGCCACAGCCACTGCCTCACGGCTGGTTTATATCCACACCACACCCATGCAGCACAGGCATCACAGGACATGTGACCATGCCAATAAAAAGGGCCGGTGCATGTGCTTGACGCAATTTCCACTCTCTATCTGGGTGTATTCCCGTGATTATTATGTTAGTGGCAGCCAAGGCACTTTGGCCAACATGGGCCTCCCACAACGTGGCGATGACTTGAGGTGCACAGAGTTGGTGGCAGTGAAGCACTTTGCCTGACACTGGCCTCCTGCCACATAGCAATGACTTGAGGTGCACAGAGTTTGTGACAACCAAGGCATTTTGGCCAACACGGGCCTCCTGCCATGTGGTGATGACTTGAGGTGCACTGAGTTTGTGCCACCGGAGCTGAGCGGGTGTGCAGTATGTGATGATGCATAGGCTTTGATACACCATCCTGGCAATCAAGACCTAATTTGAATTGTGAGCTTGGCTGGACCGTGTGCATGCCAAAGGCAGCTGGCAGTACAGACATGACTCCTCGGCGTGGTGTAGCAGGGTATGCTGGGGCCTGTGCTGAGGAATCCAGCGACGGCTGAGGAGGTTGCTCCAGCATGAGGTGGGCTCTCTTGGAGACACACCAGTGGCGGCAGGTGAGCATTGAGGTCTGGGTGCGCAGGGTTGAGCTGAGTTGGTACCATCAGCCTCTGGGCAATGCGGCAGTTTGCACCAACTTGAGAATGGAGCGATAATTCTTTCGCCACTTTTGCTGCGCTAAAATGCTGATAACTCAGTGATAAGTCCCCACTGTTGGGTTAAAGGGTGACTCTAAAATGAGCCCTTGTGTTTATTAGGACTTTGTTGTAGCTACATGCAAATCACAAGAAAAAGATGAAAAAAACAAGAAAAGTGTACAGGGTACAAACACCCTGACCCCCTAGACCTGCTCAGGGGATCCCACAAAAAGCTCCAGGGCCAAAAAATCATTCGTATTTTTTTTTTAAGTGGCTTGGTGCACAAATCTGGACGAAAAAAAATGATGGGCCGTATTCTCAGGGACTTATCGCTGAGTTATCAGCACTTTAGAGCAGCAAAAGTGGTTAAAGAATTATCTTCCCATTCTTAACCTGGTGAAAACTGCAGATATCGCCAGTTTTGCAGCGATAGCTTCCGAAAAAACCTTGCCACGAATGAGAGCAACAACTAACGCTAATGATATGCAGAGTAGGCGTTCCCGTTAAAAAAAAACCACGAAAACACCATTTCCCGATATTTTCAACGACCAGCCAAATCTGCGATCCAAAAACAGGCGATAAGCTGCGTTAGCAGTAAGAATTTAACATCTGCCTTTTACTGGTGTAAAGCAAGATTACTATCGACAGTATGAAAGCAAGCTCAGCCCAGAGCCACATCTGAAGACCAACGCATGTCATAGAGCTACTGATCATGCAGCTCTGACATCCAAGAAGGCCACAACACCCACCACCCTCAGGACCTCCCCGCCCAGACCACCCCCCCTACTACCACCAAGGCAGTACAGAACAGGACAGCGGACCTTCCCAAAACGGCATGGCCCCTCAGCCACACAATAGCTGAATGTTGGGAGAGGTGGGAACCAAGTATGTGTGGAGGCAAGTCACCCATCAATAACAATGTACACAATGCCAAGTGTAGCGGTGATGCGCTTGACAGACCTCACTATGCAGAGCACAGACCTCTCCATGTGTACATATACTGCTGGTGCTTGTAGTGTTGTGGAAAGTGGAAGCAACCATTTTACCTCAGGCAGTGGAGAAGTTCTCAGTCATGTAGCTGTGTCATCCCCCCTGTAAGCGGAAGCGGAGTGGGCTGGTCAAACGTGTGCCACTCCAGCGTAGGAGTGTGAATAAATAGGCTTGGGCTCTGGGTGTGGTTCAATTCTGGGAAGGCCAACCCATCTGCCAGAGCATCGGCCCTCACCCAGCACCAAGGCCGCTGATGTGACCGCCGGCCTCCTCGACACAGGCCCCCTGCGAACCCAGCGGCACAGCACCGCAGAGTTATGTCTGTACAGACTACTGCCTTCGATGTACACTGCGGACAGCAGGGCTCACAATTCAGATCGAGTCAAGAATGCAGATGAAGCATTCCAATAGGCTACAGACATTGCTACAAAGTGCTGCCCACCCAGAGCACGCATAATAGCAGGCTGCGCACACGCTGAATGCTTCTGGTGCCACTAACTGTGCAGCTCAACTCAACGCCACGTGGCTGTGAGCCACTGCTGACTGCTGCCTCCAGCCTACAATGTGGACAGCAGGGCTCACAATTCAGATTGAGTCACGATTGCAGATGATGCACTCCAGTAGGCAGCAGACATTGCTACCAGTGCAGCCCTCCCAGACCACGCATCATCGCTGGCTGTGCACACGCTGAGTGCTTCAGGTGCCACTAGCTCCGTGCACCACAAGTCACTACCACGTAGCCTTATTGAGGCAGAATTCATTAGGAAAAAGACATTGCTCCCAGTGGGGCCCGCCCGCACCACACATCATCGCCAGCTGCGCAAACGCTGAGTGCTTCTGGTTCCACTAACTCAGGTGCCACTAACTCTGTGCAGCTCAAGTGAACGCCATGTGGCTGTTGGCCCTTGTTGACCGCTGCCTCCGGCCTATACTGCGGTCAGCTGGGGCTGACAATTCAGATAGAGTCGCGATTGCAGATGACGCTGTCCAGTAGGCAACACATCTTGCTACCAGTGTGGTCCACCTGGACCACGCATCATCATTGGCTGCACACACGCTGAGTGCTTCAGGTACCACTAACTCTGTACAGCTCAAGTCAACGCCACGTGGCTGTGGGCCCTTGCTGACCGCTGCCTTCAGCCTACATTGCGGTCAGCAGGGCTCACAATTCAAGATTAGTGCCAATGCAAATTGTGTAGGAGAGTATAATCGGTTAAGAAGACCAACTGCTCCCAATCTATGCAGCCCAAGTCAAAGCCACGTGGCTGTGGGCCCTTGCTGACCGCTGCCTCCGGCCTACACTGCAGTCAGCAGGGCTCACAATTCAAATACAGTCTTATTCCTTAATTGCACAGTCCAGTAGGCAACAGACATTGCATCCAGTACGGCCCTCCCAGATGATGCGTCACCGCTGGCTGCACACACTGTGAGTGCTTCAAGTGCCACTAACTCTGTGCAGCTCAAGTCAACGTCACAAGGCTGTGCACACTTGCTGACCTCTGCCTCCAGCCTACACTGTGGTCATCAGGGCTCACAATTAAAATTGAGTCTTGATTCATTAATTGCAGAGTCCAGTAGGCAACAGACATTGCTCCCAGTGAGGCCCGGCCGGACCACGCATAATCGCTGGCTGTGCACACGCTGAGTGCTTCAGGTGCCACTAACTGTGCAGCTCAACTCGAGGCCTCTCGCCCTTGCTGACCACTGCCTCTGGCCTACACTGCGGTCAGCAGGGCTCACAATTCAAATTCAATCTTGATTCATTAATTTCAGAGTCCAGTAGGCAACTAACTATGACGTTCCTGAAACCTACATATTTCGACAATGCATTCCATAAATATTTCAACTTTTGTTGCATACACCTACACTGTGGTCAGCAGGGCTCATAATTCCATTTCAGTCTTGATTTATTAATTGCAGAGTGAATTGTACTCTATGTCCTTGTATTTTTTCAAGAGGAAGTGACAAAAAGCATTCCTCGATGTCTGTGCTGACTATTGCCTTCCATCTACACTGCAGACAGCAGGGCTCATAATTCTGATTGAGTCGCGATTGCAGATGACACAGTCCAGTAGGCACAAACATTGCTCCCAGTGCTGCCTGCCCGCACCACGCATCATTGCTGGCTGCGCACACGCTGAATGCTTCTGATGCCACTAACTCAGTGCACCGCAAGTCACAGCCACGTGGCCTTATTAAGGCAGACTTCATTAGGCAAAAGCCATTGCTCCCAGTGCAGCCTGACTGAATCCCGTATCATCTCTGGCTGCACTCACGCTGAGCGCCACTGTTGAGACTAACTCAGTGCACCACAAGTCAACACTACGTGGTTGTGGGCCCTTGCAAACCACTGCCTCCTGCTTACACTGCAGTCAGCAGGTCTCACACATATCCAATCCAATCCTGTCCTGCAAGCAATCAATCAATCAATCAATCAATCAAACAAATTTGTAGAGCGCGCTACTCACCCGCTAGGGTCTCAAGGCGCTGGGAGGGGGGGAGTCGCTACTGCTCGAACAGCCAGGTTTTGAGTTGTTTCCTGAAGGAGACATGGTCCTGGGTCAGCCGTAGGTGGGTGGGGAGGGAGTTCCATGTCTTGGCCGCCAGGTAGGAGAAGGTATGGCCCTGCAAATTCTTGGGACGGTGGCGAGGGCGAGGCCGGCGGATCGGAGCTGGTGGGTGGGTGTATAGAATGTGAGGGGGCTGTTGAGGTATTTGGGGCCCATGTCGTGGAGATCCTTATGTGCTTGGGTGAGGAGTCTGAACGTGATCCTCTTGCTGATGGGGAGCCAGTGCAGGTTTCTCAGATGGGCAGAGATGTGGCTGTGACTAGGGATGTCAAGTATGAGTCGTGCAGAAGCGTTCTGTATGCGCTGGAGTCTTTTCTGGAGTTTGGCTGTGGTACCAGCATATAGGGTGTTCCCGTAGTCCAGTCGGCTGGTGACAAGGGCCTGGGTGACCGTCTTCCTGGTTTTGGTGGGGATTCACCGGAAGATCTTTCGGAGCATGCGCAGGGTGTTGAAACAGGATGACGAGAGGGCGTTGGCTTGCTTGGTCATCGTGAGGGATGAGTCCAGGATGAAGCCCAGGTTGCGAGCATGGTCCGTGGGCTTGGGGGCAGTGCCCAGCGCACATGGCCACCAGGAGTCATCCCAGGCAGAGGATGAGGACTTCCGTCTTGTCTGAGTTCAGTTTGAGACGGCTGAGCTTCATCTATTCCGTGACGTCTTTCATTCCTTCCTGGAGGCTGGCTCTGGCGGTGGGGGGCTCCTTGGTGAGGGAGAGGATCAGCTGGGTGTCGTTAGCATAGGAGATGATGTTTAGGTTGTGTTGACGTGCGATGGCTGCGAGAGGGCTCATGTAGACATTGAAGAGGGTGGGGCTGAGTGAGGATCCTTGAGGAACGCCGCAGATGACTTCGGTGGCCGCGGATCGGAAGGGGGGGGCAGACTCTCTGGGTTCTTCCGACGAGGAACGAGATGATCCATTCCAAGGCCATTCCTTGGATTCCAGTGTTGCTGAGGCGCTGTATCAGGGTCCGGTGGCATACGGTGTCGAAGGCTGCTGAGAGGTCCAGGAGGATGAGGGCAGCTGTTTCCTCATTGTCGAGCAGGTACCTGATGTCGTCGGTAGCTGCGATGAGGGCAGTCTCGGTGCTGTGGTTTGCTCGGAAGCCGGACTGCGAGGGGTCGAGGGATCCATTTGTCTCGAGGAAGGCGGAGAGTTGTTTGTTGACTGTCTTCTCGATGACTTTGGCAGGAAAAGGGAGGAGTGAGATGGGATGGAAGTTCTTGAGGTCCGTGGGGTCCGCGGTGGGTTTCTTCAGGAGGGCGCTGAGCTCGGCATGTTTCCAGCTCTCCGGGAAGGTGGCGGATGCGAAGGAGCTGTTAATGATGTCCCGGAGTTGGGGTGCAATGATGGAGTCGGCTTTGTTAAAGATATGGTGTGGACAGGGGTCGGTTTGGGACCGGAGTGGATGGTGTTTATCATGCGGGTGGTGTCTTCGGTGCTGACCGAGGTCCAGGTGCAGAGGGTGGTGGTGGGGGGCGCTAGTTCGGTGGTTGGTTGCGTGGTCCGCGCGCCGAAGCTGTTGTGTATGTCGGCGATCTTGCGGTGAAAGAACGAGGCGAGTGAGTCGCAGAGGTCTTGCGAGGGAGTGATGTCGTTGTTGCAGGCGCTGGGGTTGGAGAGCTCTTTAACGATGCTGAAGAGTTCCTTGCTGTTGTGGGTGTTGTTGTCCAGTCGTTCTTTGAATGTTGTCTTTTTTGTGGTGCGGATCAGTTGGTGGTGTTTGCGGATGGCGTTCTTGAGGGCTGTCATGTTTTTTGTTGTCTGGTCGCTGCGCCAGGCTTTCTCGAGGGTGCGGCAGGTTTTCTTGGAGTTTTTGAGGTCGTTGGTGAACTATGAGGTTTTCCTGCTGCCGGGTCTGCTGGGAGGGTTTTTCAGTGGTGCAAGGTCATTGGCGCAGTTGGTGAGCCACTGTGTGAGGTTGCGGGCGGCTTTGTTGGGGTCCGTCGTGTTGGTGGGAGGGGTCTGGCTGAGGGAGGTGGTGAGCTGGTTGGCAGTGATCTTGCTCCAGCTTCTGCGGGGAACCTGTTGCGGGTGGTGGTGGGTCGTGGTTCTCCTGAAGTTGAAGTGGACGTAGCTGTGATCTGTCCAGTGTAGTCCGGTGGAGTGGCTGAAGGAGATGTGCTTGCTGGAGATGAAGATGGGGTTGAGCGTGTGACCGGCGTAGTGGGTGGGGGTGTTCACCAGTTGCTTGAGTCCGAGGTTGGCGAGGTTATCCAGCAGGGCGGCGGTATTGCTGTCATTGTTGTTCTCCAGGTGGAAGTTGAGGTCCCCTAGGAGGATGTAGTCTGAGGAGGTGAGGGCGTGCGGGCTGACAAAGTCTGCGATGGCTTTGCTGAATTGTGTGCGTGGTCCCGGGGGTCTGTAGATGAGAGTGCCTCTGAGGGTGGTCTTGAGGTCGGTGTGTATCTGGAAGTGAAGGTGTTCGGCGGCGGTGAGGGTGTAGTCGGAGTTGGTCATGATGCGGATGGTGTTTCTGTGGACAATGGCGATGCCTCCTCCGGTTTGGTTGATGCGGTCCCTCCGGGTGATCTTGTAGCCGTCCAGGATGGCTATGGCGATGTCGGGGGCTGAGGAGGCGTTCATCCAGGTTTCTGTGAGGAAGGCGACATCTGGTGATGTTGTGTCGAGGAGGTTCCAGAGTTCGACGGCGTGCCTGTGGACGGAGCGGGTGTTGAGTAGGATGCACTTGAGGTGGTTGTTGCTGGCGCTTGGCTTGGCGGGTGCGGTGCAGGTTCGGAGGCAGGTGAATTTGCAGGCCTGGCAGGTGAAGGGTCCGTGGGTGCATTTCGGGGTGGCTCGTGGCAAGCCGGGTTCCGGCCGGCGTTAAGTGCGTGGAGGGTGGTGGCGTCGTAAGTCCGTCGGGTGGGCTGGCAACATCGAGGGCCAGGGGTCATGGCACTGGGCGCGTTCCAGGCGCGGACGGGCATAGACGGGCTTGCCTTTGGCGCACAATCGGCACACCCGCTGCGCGTGTCTGCACAGCAGCCGCCATATGAGGGTGGGAGGGGAGGAGGGGTCAGCTGGGAGGCGGGAGGCCAGACCAGCTAATGGGCATGGGGGCGGGGCCGCACGGGAGGCAGCGGCGGGAAAGCGGCAATCGGGAGGCGCTCAGGAAGCGACCTGAAAAGTAAAATAGAAAAAAACAATCAGCAAAAACACACGGGGAACAAGGAGAGAAAGGGGCGAGCAGGCACATGGGACACGCGGGGTACAGAAGAGAAGAGGGGCACTGGGGGTCAAAAACGACGAAGGCACAAGCAGAGCAAGGCGGGTCTAGCGGGCGAGACCAGCAATGGGGCACGAAGCGGGAGGAGGCAGGCAGACAGGAGAACACGGGCACCGGTGGAGCTGCAGCGGTGGGGAAGCGGCCTACCCAGACACGTCATCATCGCTGGCTACGCACATGCTGAGCTCTTCAGGTGCCACTAACTATGTGCATCACAACTCATGGACCCTTTATGATTGACTTTCATGCTGTAGACACCGGACGCAATAATGTCACCTCAGGCAGCAGTAATATCCTAAAGGCACATTAACAATTTCTTCACATAAGCACGCTCATCTCTGGTGCCCCTACCTCAGTGCACCACAAGTCAGGGACCCTTTACGATACAATCTTTTGTGTGTGATTTAGGATCTGGTGCCCCTACCTTAGTGCACCACAAGTCATGGACTCTTTATGATAGAATCTCTGTGTGCAATCCAATGATCACTGTTGTAGTTGTTGTCAGCACCAACCATTCCCTGAGGGCTGGCTTACACTCCCCCCACAGGCATCCAGCACAGGCGTCACTGGACATGTGACTCTGGTAATAAAAAGTGGCCGGGTGTGTTTTCCCGTAACCAGTTCCACTATCTATCTAACTGTGTCCGTGTGTTCTTTATGTATGCATGATGGCCCTGGGCCCTACCACATTACATTGTGCTGTTGACTGTGCACGCAGCCATGTTACCTCTGGCAGTGGGGAAGACCTTGTTTATGTAACTTTGTCTGGGTCATTCTATGAGTGCATGGGTAGAGACTGGATGATTAGAGTACTGCAAGGAGAGTTTAATGTGAATTTATAAGTGTTTGCGGCGGAGCGTCAGAATTGCAAACCAAGCCTCGGGAGAGCCGACGCTACGCACGTGGGTGCGTGAGTAGGCACCGTGCCGGTTCCTGAGGCACCCACCTTCTTTGCTATGGGATCCCCACAGCCTTTGCTGTAGTACTCTGGTTACCCGCCCACTAAACTCTGGGCCACTGGCTAGTGGGAATACCGCACGGATGCCTGGAAAACCGAGTCCAGGAGCTTGGAATTATCATTGTGGTATACTGCATTCTAATTCAGTGGATACCCTCCCAGGTCGTTGATCTCTGGATCAAGCAATTCTGACTGTTGGATCCCTGGAGTCCCTTCCACTGGATCCCCTAACGCGAGCTTCTGAGTCCGTGGAGCACCGGTAATAAAAGGCCCAGAATCCTGTCTGCAAGATATTCCCAGCCCCACAGCTGTATCATTGACATACAGCAGATCGAATCTATGGAATTTTGTAGCGTAAGCGGAGTGGGCAGAGCGGGGGGTTAATTCTTCCAGTCATAGGCAGATTAGAGATGCAGGGACTCTAAGAAGGGATGAAAACACAACAAGGCCTAATTTACAGGTAAATGGTCTTTTAAAGACCTGTGAAGTACCCGGGCGCTGCGCTGAGAGCCGCGCACCCAGCACGATCACACTAGGGGGCCGTGCTGAGAGCCGCGCACTTAGTGCGTTCACTCTAGCGGGCCGTGCTGAGCCCCACATTAGGATCGCCACTCCAAACTTTTCTAAAAAAAAAAGGTCCACTTCCATTAATTTATATTTTCCCTGAGGACCCCATCCCCCGGGGCATGCCCAATTCTTGAATGTTTTTATTAATCATTAAGAAGGTGGGCCGTGTGGTCCCCCTTACCTTGTCCACTTCGGGCCCCGGGGACCCCATTCTCCGGGGCCTGGCCTCTTCATTTGGGACTGTGGGGGGAGCCTCAATGGCCCCACAATCCCACCGGCTCCCCGCCTTTTATGGGAACGGGCATTGCTTTTGGACAACCTTGCCCAAAAGCAATCCTGCTTTGCTTCATTGAAGCGAGAGAAGGTTTTCCTGCTCTCGCTTCAATTAAGCAAAGCAGGGTCTGCTATGACAAGGCGGGAGCCATGCTCCCGCCCTGCCATAGCAAACAGCAATGTCTCGGGGGTGGGTACCCTGGGACATTGCATGAGCCTGACCTGGGGGTTGGGGGTCCCCAGGGCCATCAAGGGCTCCAAGAGGGGGGCTGCGTGGCCCCCTCCCTCTATTTCTAAAGCCCTAGGGAGGTTGTGGTCCTCGGGGATTCGGAGGGCCTCAGAGACCCCCACTAATTAAAAAACAAGCCCCGTGGAGGTGGCGGTCTCCGTGGCTGCAGAAGGGCCGGGTGCCGCCACGCACCTAATATACATAGCCCTCGGGGGTGGTGGTTTTCCATGGGGCTGTGGGGGCCCGCAGGGCCCCGCAACATAACTAAAGGATTGCCCCAGAACCGGGCCCTCCCTTTGGCTAATTTAAATGAAGTGGGGGAGCCCCGGCTTCATTAAAAAAAAAAAGTATCCAGATTCGCTCACCCAGCGCGCATTCGGACGTTTTTGAAAAATATATTTTTTTTGGGGGGGGGGCCTGGCGGTCATTGTGGGACCCCCTGAGCAGGCCTAGGGGGTCAGGGTGTTTCGACCCTGCCCCCTTTTTTTCTTTTTTAATCTGTTTTCTATTATTTTCTTGTGACTCGGTTCTACTGAGTCACAAGATGGCTGAAAACACTTCCTGGTTTGGAGTTTTGGCAGCCAATCTCAGTGAAGCTTGTGGTCCGGAGGGTGCGCGACCCCACCGCTGCCCCAGATATCAAAACTATTATTTTCGGAATTTCTCAGCAACTACTGAACGGATTTACACCATTTGAAAAAAAGTTGCTTTCTGAACCAAGCACTACCTTTTTGCCAAATTTGGTGTAATTCCGTTCAGCAGTTCGGGCTGAAGCCTTGGCTAAACTTTCTTATGGAAAATTGATTTTCAGACTTTTATTTTTCTAATTTCTCAACAACTACTGAACGGATTTAAACCATGTCAAAAAAAAGTTGCTTTCTGAACCAAGCGCTGCCTTTTTGCCAAATTTGGTGTAATTCTGTTCAGCAGGTCGCGCTGTAGCCTGTTATAAATAAACATGGAGAAAACACTTTTTGAGACCCCCTTTTTTCTAAGCCCCCACTTGACGAATCATCCCCAAACTTTCAGGATAGGAGATAACCTGGATATACCTTTTTTGTGGATAATTTCACAAAGATTTGACAAAACATGCCAACGTTATTAGCAAATCAAAAAACGCTTTTCCCATGGAAACTAGTTTCTAACTATAACTACCTACTGGCGACCGCTAGTAGGCAATATGTTACATATATATATATTCACTGAAAAAACCATAGGTTATAGACCATATATAGTTAGGGATTAGCATTTACAAAACCTTATTTTACTCGCACAAAACCATTGAAATTCGCATATATAATTAGTTGCACTAACTATATATCGCGCACCCGCAATCCACTGCTGATGATGTCACATGTTACATCATTCATGACATGGTCAGTGACATCACTGATGACATCACTGATGACATCTCAAATGACATCACTGATGACATCACTGATGACACCTCAAATGACATCACTGATGACATCACTGATGACATCTCAAATGACATCACTGATGACATCACTGATAACATCTCATTTGACATTACTGATCACATCACTGATGACATCTCAAATGACATCACTGATGACATCTCATTTGACATTACTCATCACATCACTGATGATATCATTCATGTGATAATACGATGAACCTCTTCAGATTCTAATATAACCTTAGATACAATCAGTGTAAACAGACACTCACAGACTGTCACTCATCCATGAAGTTACTCACACACCTAGTCACTCATGCAGAAAATCAATCACACCTCCATTTCCTCAACTATACAGTTATACACACCTTACTTATTCAAACATGTACTAACACATATTTACTCTCTTATACAATCCCTGATACAAGTTTACAATGATCCATACAGCCACTCACACATTCACTGGCTCATATGCACAGTAATTTATATATGACAACTGTCACATGTACTGTGTTTTACATATGTACTTACTTTGACATGTAGCACTGAGATATACATTCACTCACCAATACACCCATGCACACAGTCAACAACCCATACAGTTGTTTCCACATGCAGTTTTGAATCCATACATCTAGTGAATCAACTGTTGACACATCTATGCACAGAGTCACACACCTCCCAGACACCCACACACACACACTCACTCTCCCATACAAATACTTGGGCAACCAATCAATAACCCATATAGCTACTCATATAGCTACTGATCAACACATGCAGCAGTTTACAGAACAACAGACATAATGATGCACAAATTAAGACAGTTTAGTCACTAACCCATGCACTCAGTGAGACACATTTAATCACTCACTCATACAGTCAGTCATGCACCTACTAAATCCTTCATCCAGACACTTATACATCCACTCATTCTTCAATTCTTCAATATGTAAGACATATTTTAACTTTACAGAAACATACAGTCACTGGATGTTGTCATCAGTGATGTCATCAGTGATGTCATTTGAGATGTCATCAGTGATGTCATCAGTGATGTCACTGACCATGTCATGAATGATGTAACATGTGACATCATCAGCAGTGGATTGCGGGTGCGCGATATATAGTTAGTGCAACTAACTATATATGCGAATTTCAATGGTTTTGTGCGAATAAAATAAGGTTTTGTAAATGCTAATCCCTAACTATATATGGTCTATAACCTATGGTTTTTTCAGTGAATTTCAATGGTTTTTTAATAGCAAATATCAAAAGCTGTAAAATGTATTCTTATTCTAATTCAAAAATATATTTTTTATATTTTTGTATTATATTTTTTTAATGTAATTTATATTATAATTTAAATTATTTTTTTTTGTTTCGCTGCCGGTACGCGAACCGGTAAACGTTCCGTTAGTGCAAGTACCGCGTTAGAAAGCCACATCTAGACGCATCGCGTAATCGCAACGTATCGCGTTACTGCGTAATGCGCCTTATGACGCGCCGCGTTAGCGCACCTGGAAGCGCTCTGGAACGCGAACCAAGGCGCGAAACGCAGAGCCCCGGAAACGATCCGAGGCGCGGCGCGGAGCCCGTAACGTAAGCATAACAGGTCATGTGACTACTTCATAAAACTTTTCATTGGTTCATTTTACTTTTAGTTTCCTAATGATGGAACGCTTGATCATATGACGTAAAATTAACACTTTTCATTGGTTTAGAACATTTTTTTTCCCAAATGATGAAAGTCCCACCTTTTTTCCTCACTCTGACTTTCATTTTTATGAGAGAAAGACCTGTTTCTGCTTGTTCAGTCATGGCATCTGTAGTAGCTGCAGCTGGTGGATCCCCACCACCACCACCACCTCCAAGGAAGAGAGGACCAACTCCACAGGTCCTCCTCCAACAAGAGGAGGAAGAAGAGGAAGACGAGGAACAGGAGCAAGGGACAGGGATGTTTTTAAAAGAACAGCCAAGGAGGTCCCATATTAAAGAACATTTTATTTGGCAATTTTTTTCATTTCCTCCACATGAAAAAAAAGTAAATGCCAGGTACGTTACCTGCCTCATCTGCCACGACAAACTCTCCAGAGGAACCGAAAAAAAATATAGTTATGGTAATTATACCATGCATCGCCATATGGAGAGGTGGCACCCGATTAATTACAGTGCTGCCCAAATACGAGATTTGGTGGATAACCCCCGACCTCCCAGTACATCCACCAATGAAGTGGCAGTGACGGAATCAGAGGCAAGGGAAACGGTCCCAAATCTTCAGAAGAACTTTGGACAAATGAAAATGACATGTTTAACTTGCGGCAAATTAATTTCATGTGGAGAGAGGAGTGTAACTCTAATCAATAGAGCTTATGAACATCATCAATGTACAAAACGTCCCAAAAACTAAATTTTCTTTTTTTTTGTTGCTCCTGTTGAGCCCTTTGTAATGAATCATTTTTGTTCCCCCCCCTCCAAAAAAACACAAAAAAAATATAAAACAACAAAAATAATAAAAAAAAGTTCTTTTCAGAACTACCTTCCCTTTATGAAAAATTGCTAGAA
Source organism: Lissotriton vulgaris (assembly GCF_964263255.1). Taxonomy (NCBI): domain Eukaryota; kingdom Metazoa; phylum Chordata; class Amphibia; order Caudata; family Salamandridae; genus Lissotriton; species Lissotriton vulgaris. Next base: position 91,405 of record NW_028254577.1, read on the forward strand.
TGTTTAGCACTCTAGCAACCTCTATTTCTTTTGGTTCGCTTCCCGGTTCGCGCGCCGGTACGCGAACCGGAAGCGAACTAAAACATTTTTTTTTTTTTTAAAAAGACGAGAAGTAAACAGAGAGTAATGTTAAAAGAAAGACAAATAGAGGGAGTAACACACAGTTACTGTTGAAAGAGGGACTGAGAAAAGGAGTGAAAAAAGTAGTATAAATAAGTAATAGAAAAAGAAATGAGGGAAGTAGCAAAGGCAGGAAACTAAGGGTTAAAGAAATGAAGCAGTGGAACTAATAAAAGTTAAATATGATAGAGATGTAACGTAAAGAGTACTAAACACTTACCTTATAATTGTCATTAACGTAGTCAATTGTCATTTTTATACTTTTAATCTGTGTAAGAAAGAACAAAAAATTTTTAATTAATAGAAGGTAGTAAAAAAAGAGTGAGCATGAGACAAGATAAATACATATTATAAATCACAATTCAAAGTACAAAATTAATTATACATATTTAATGGTTTGTTTTTGCTGTTCTCAGAATATAACAAATGTCACTGAAAACAGTGAGTTGAAGGTATTCATCATATAACAGCGGGGAAAAAAAAACACAATCAAAATGATTGTGTTTAAAAAACCCAAATAATATAACTAATCAGAAATCAAAACTCCTCAAAAGTAACTTACTTTCTATGACGTCAAAGGATGTCCAATGAACAGCTTATACTCTGTTGTGCTGTTACTATTTTCTGCCCGCCACTTTCTGAAAGATAAACTCCATCGATTTAAGAAAAATGAGACATACAAAGCAATTTAAAACAGCACACTAAATTACAGCAACACCTCGAATCATTATAGTCCAGTTACCTACCCTAAATTCTCACTTCAGAAAACAAGTCAAAAGGCAAAATTGCTTCATACTAAAATGATAACCATTGCCAAAAGACTAGCCTTTTTTATATTTCAAATAAGCTGTGTAATATCCTGATGTTGTCAAAGGACCATCATAATATATAATAGCTGCAGTTGCAAATGTTCTTCCTGAAATCGATGACTGTGTAGCCAAAACATTTTTAATTAGACTTATCAACTTTTTTTCATCCAGTTTATGTAGTTGAAATTGTAAAATGACATTACAGCCATAAGTTTCCATAAATAATATGGACAGCATTGCAGACTTACATTTCCTCTACTCCTTATTTTGATCTGCTGCTTGACTTAGCTTATAAACACAAACAGTTTTCGCTCGGTACTACAATTATCCACAAGGCCATATAGAGTAGGAGCCATTAGAACCTCTGGAAATTCCTCTGAACAAATCCCAAGATTCCTTTCCTAAAATTTTGGTTGTAAGAACACCAGGTAAGAATTTTGAAGGTGGAAAGGCAATCTTTTTTTGAAAGTTAAAACAAAATCATTGCAGAATGACCAGCCGTTTCCAGATTTTAAATAAGCTGTGTAATGTCCTGAAGTAGTTGAAGGACCGTCATGATATATAATTGCTGTAGTTACAAAAGTCCTTCCTGATATTAACAACTGCGAAGCCACAAAATTATTAATTAAAGTTGTCAATTTAGTTCCATCAGGCCTACATCGTTTGAACATTAAAATGACATACTGGCCATAACTTCGTAAAATTAACGTGGACAGTATTGCAGACTTACATTAGCTACACTCCATGTTTTGATCGGCTGCCTTTACTAGCTTATTGAAGGATACTTATTTACTGTCAGGCAAAGTTAAATATATAAATCTTTCTGAGTCTACACTAGTAGTACTTGATAGCCTACAGTTCTCGCAATCATGATGCCATAGATAAGAAAGGCCAAACAGATAATCTACATCTACACCTTCATCTTGCAATACATCAAGCATATACATTAAAAACTCCTGACAATCCTGCTGAATATTTTCAGAGAATTGTGTTTGACCTGAACATTTGTCTAACAGATACCGAATTTCAGACACACTTTCTACTCTTGTTCTATAAGCGCTACATTTCTCTAACACAGAATTCAACAAACAGCATAAACTTTGTTCTGAATTGATCATAATCTGTTCTTTTAAAGTCTCTAGTGAAAAGAGAACATTAACAACTACATTAGCATAGCAGTTGACACCAGAACTATTTTCAAATTTAAAACCAACAACATTTTCAACAGAATTCATTTTATTCCTACTTACAATTTTTGGTTCCTCGACTTTTGGTCTTTTTGCTTCAACCTCCCTACTATTACTTATATTTCTTCGTTTCAGGCCTACCACACGTTTCTCAAACAAAGGATATTGAGGCAAATGTGGCACATACTCTCTTCTTAACCTATTGTATTCCTTAACACAATCTAGATCCACACAAATGTTTGTGACATCACAGTCAATCAAGTACAATCCCGATAAAGTTCTGACTCATGACAATGCTACATAAACCATACCCTCTTTGAACACAGAACTGCCAATATTCACTAAAGCAGTGTCTACACTTAAACCTTGCGATTTATGAATTGTCACCGCATATGCCAAGCAAACAGTAAACTGCTTACGGCGAACATATAGGTCTTTCACAAGCAAAAACCTAGCTGTGCAACGACCAATTAGCTGTACTTCCTCAATGCCATCAAATTTAATTTTTAAAAATTAAATTCCATCTCTACTTCTGTATTTCTCAAAATCAACAACATTACCCATTAATCCATTTACCAGACCTCTTTCAACATGTAAATTCCTTCTCAAAATGATACGGCAATTTAAGCACACATTCAGAGTCTTTTCAAAACCCGCAGTTTTAGATATAGTCTTCTCGAATGAATCCAATTTAGATTTCAAATTCTCAGACAAAATAATTGTTGCTCCCATATGCTCTATTCTGTCAATAGCTTCCAGTTTCACAATCTCTTGTTTTTCTAAATTCAACATTTTGTTGTTGAAGATGGAACATTCTGCAAGAGTTGGCATCAAACATATTCCAGATTTCTTCTCAGTAATTTTCTGAAAAATATCCTCTGGCAGAACGTCTTCTTCTGGATACAAATTTGACAGTAATCGTGCATGTAAAGCTTCTTTCCCACGCTCAGTCACTTTCCCAATTCTAACATCTTGTAGGATATTCTTGTAATCTTCGTCCTTCGCCTGACGCATATTTTCACGCAGCTCAGCATAATTGAAGTTTAACCATATGTTAACGTTGCCAATGCTCCCTAGGCACTTCTTGGTATCTTCATGTGTAAGCAGTTTAAACACTGGTTGTCCTTTCACTGGTGTCAGCTGCAGAAGATCACCAAAAACAATGATGTGTTTGCCACCGAATAACACATCATACTCTGTTTTAAGAACTTCCTACATTCTCAAATGCACAAAGGCAAGCATGACATTCGAAACCATGCTTACTTCGTCAATGATAAGAAGTTTCATCTTCTTCAACACTCTAGATACTTCACAACAAGCATCCCCAGATAACCTGTGGTATTGTAATTTGTTATCATGCTCCACTGGCAGCATCAGTAGCCGATGCAAAGTAATCCCTTTAATGTTATGAGCTGCCAGTCCAGTTGGAGCGGTCACAACACAAGACAGCGATGACTCAGTCCTTTTCTGCAGATAACATGAAATTGCTTTAATGAGGAAACATTTTCCAGTTCCTGCTTCTCCAATCACGTATAGTCGGACTGGCTTCAACGACGTACATGAGCACTCTTTCTTCTCATGACTTAATCCATGCTCAATTTGGTTGGTAACTTCGCAATATATTTTCCTCTGCTCAACGTTGAGTTGTCTTTCCAAATCTTCTAAGCTAACCGCATCCTCCTGAGCATGTGCCATGGCTCTTTCCACTTCAATCATGGCAGTGGCAGCTTCATTTTCGATAACTGGTTCTCCTAGTGGATCCTGACTCAATGAAACAGAACTCTGACTGTCCTGAGAACTGTCTCTAGCAATCTCAGCTGCAATTGTTGCTTCCTGCTCGATTTCTGCATTCAACATTTCTAGATATTTTGGAAAAACAGGACATTCTATGGACTCCTTGGCTGCATTGAAAGAGTCTTCGTAACAGAGGAAATCTCCAAGCAGTTCCTCTTCTGCACGCCAAGGCTTGAAAAGTTGCAAAAGAGCTAAATAGTAAAACTCTTTTCTTTCTGGAGATTCGCAATCCAATTTTCGATGATTTACCAATTGACATTTTCTTTGCTTGACCAGACATCCCTCACTTCCAATTACAGCATACACTCCTTTATCAATATCTTCTTTGATGTTCCTCTTGAAAACGTAATTTTGTAGAACATCATACAGACAAACATTCTCCAGGTGACTGCTTCTATTTGGATAATATGTATCCAACATGTTGGTCTTCAAAATATCTGTACTGTTTGGCTCCTTCTCCGCCAAATACTCAATTTCCCGTACAGGTTTCAGAACTCGATTATGCGTTGCAGCAAGACCAAGACTCGCCCAAATGATACTCCTAGATTTGGCATAGAGACTTGCTGAAGATAACCGGTCAGAACATTCGTAAGCTCCGATTTCTCGATGCGACAACATCTTCAGACTGAAACTGTACAACTTCTTACTGAGGCTCTTTTCATGGGAAATATCCTCCCACATATCCTTCAGTTCTGACTTTTCTTTTTTGGTGATGTAAGACGTCACATACCGAGCCACAGCCATACAGTTGTCAGCCACGAACTGCATATCCATGTTAGCATTCCACATGGACAAAATCACTGGGTTGTAGTCGTTAATGTACTTGGACTCTTCGTTTCTTTTCAAATTGTATGTGTTTTTGGGTGATTTCCTCGTCACATTATGTCGCAGCGAAGACATCAAATTGTTAACTCTTCCTTTTGATATCACCGACTGTGGAAATGCAAAACGACATTTGGTGTAGTACTTGTCCTTGTTTCTGAATTTACGACAACAGTACTTTCCACAACGATGGCTTTGACACCGTAAAACTTGTTCTCTTAGACTTTTGTCTTTGTTTGTCTTTGGAACAGCACATGTAGCATACTGTTCTATGAAACTCATCACTAAGTCATCCGGATCTGTTCCAAATTTGGGTGCATCTTTGATCCATAGCAGCATATGTATATGAGGAGCTCCTCTTGCTTGATACTCCTTTCTCCAGAAGAAATCCAACACCTCTCCAAGAGGTGGATTTTTCTTGTTCATGATGAAAGACATCATAGCTTCAAATCTATGATTGAAGTACCTGCATACATTCACTGTATCCAAAGAGCACAGTTCTCCGGGTGTCTTGAATTCGATATTTTCAATGTTTCCATTTGCCTCTCGTAGAAATTCAAGTAAGTCTTCCCAGCCATACTCAGCACAGCTGAGAGTGAGGAACCATGTGGGAGTTCCTAAGTTCCTCAGCATACATTTTAAGTCACCATGACGACGGTACCAATACTCATTAGTACCACGCTGACATGCCATCAGATTAATCAGGTGAGAATCCAAAATACTGTCTTGCACATTGACTTTATCCATAAAGTCCCTTGCCGAGATACTTCGCAGTTGTACACCACTTTTCAAGATGTGGTTCACTGCATAAGACAATCCAGAGAGATCACTTTCAAACAGTAGATGAAATAAATAGGGAATGCATTGACGAAACCTAGGATCTTCTGCATACAATCGTAAAGTCCGGTATTCTGAAGCAGGAATTTGAACAGGTCGCTCATCATATCGTCCTCCTCGACCTGTGGGAAATAACTGTGGGAAACATCGAGCTTCCAAACTTTCCTCCCAAACACTAATGGGACTCCCTTTGGCTTGTTTCATTTGAAACAACTCAATAGCATTCCCCATGATTTCCTTGGAATGCAAAGGATGAACACTATAATGTTCATATATTTCTTCCTTTTTAGAGGCTTCTACTTTCTCAATTTGTCCAGGACACAAATCGCTGTCCTCTTCTTCACTTACTTCCTCTTCTGCAACATATACATTCTTGTAGTACTCAATATTTTTTTTCAAATACAATGTTGCCTTTTTGACTTTCCTAACATCCACTAAATCTTGCCAGATTTTCTTACTCTTTGTCGGAACACCATTAACTATGATAACCAGAGGTTCCTCTTCCACTTTCTCTACTCCAATTGTATTAATGTTTTTCTTCAAATCTAAAGGCAAATAAACAACCCTTCCCTTTAATCCTCTCTGTAAATCTGGTGGAGGCAACTTCCCTGTCTTTGGCTCCATTCGTACAATAGCCTGAAAGGGATGGACACTTTGAATCAAAATAGATTCATAAGTATTTAAATCCTTCAATTCAGAAGGAATGTCAACTAATTCCAGATTATTATAAACAGCTCTAGCAGGCATCTGGTTTTGGTTTAATTTGTTATAGCAATAAGTACACATACGTTGGTCCGCTCCCAAATCAAAACAATTTTCTACCATCAAGTATGTGACAAAATCCTTCCATTCACTATCGTTTTCTATATCACTTTTTGCATATAAATCCACTAACTTAGTCTGATTCTTATAATAAGTCAGTCGACAACACACACAAGTGAAATTAGGCCTCTCACATGTTTTCACCATAAACGTGGAAATTTCCTTGTGAAACTTATGTGTACTAAAAATCTGTACACTGTCTTCCACATTACCTTCTTCTAGTGGTTCAATATCAACATTGTTCTCTTTACCAGCAGTAACAGAACTCAATTTCTTGACAAATATTCTTCACATCTACTTCAGAACCATGCAAAAGAGCTCTGCTTAATTGTTTAAGCATAATTTCTGGACTCTTAGCATAATACAACATTCTAACTAATTTCCTCACTTTATTATGATGCACTGCTAGCATCCTGAAATGATGAAAAACACTCTGGCATACTCTCCTAGAAAGACAAGCCAGTGAATGACCATGCAAACCTGTCACTTTTCTCACTCTGCAAGGATCTAATTCTTGCAACAACTTTATTTTTTGTTTTAAACTTTTCTTATTAAATGTCCGTATAAAATCACAAAGCAAATTGATGGAATCCTGTCGCACACTGCAAATAGAACTACACTTCCAGGTGTACACTGGTCCCTTAGGACGTCTCCCTAAAACCTCATCACTTAACACCTCTTCTGCATCTGCAGACACAAGTATTTCTTTTTCAACCGGACGACCATCTTTTACCTCATATGCTCGACCACTGCTGTCAACTGCATGCACCAAATCGATGTCCTGAAAATAACTCCCCTCATTAAAAAATGCCTCACTATTTGAACTATGCATCCATTCTCCTAAGAAAACTTCACAAAAATTATTTCGATTAACTTCTCTCTTCCATCTACTATTTGATTTGAAAACATAGATTACCTTGTTTAGTTTCCTAATTCTATTAATTACCAAAATAAATAACTTTCGCTTAATTTCGAAAGCCTGATCAATAATTTTCTCTACATTTTTCTTTTTCTTATAAAATGCCACTTTCTGTTGGCCTTTCTTAAATTGTTTGCGCAAATTGACAATTACCCTGTTGCGGAACATTCGCCTACGAATGTCCCTGAATGTATTTTCCCTTCTACTGCCATGCACAGAGTTATCTCCTGCTCTAGCAGAAACTTTTTTGACGGGCCTTTCCTTTCCATTAAAATTGGCTCTCTTTTTCTGGACTAAAACTTGTTCTGTAGTTATACTTTTGTTTCTACAAATGTTTCTAAGGAATGATTTCGTTCTCTTACCCGGAGCTTTCTTCGTGCGTTGAGGTGATTTTAATGTAGAGGACTGCTGCAAGCATTTAGTAATCTGCTGTCTTTGACGTTTCGTAGACTTTCGGATTCTATCCTTAGACGGCATTGTCTATTTTCTAAATAATCTGCAGTTGAATCTGTGGTAAAATATAATAAAAAATGTTATTAACCACTATTACCAAACAGTAAATCAATAACAGTAAGAATTTGATTCAGCAATGCTATGTATGTAAATGTAAATGTATAGGCATTTATATAGCGCACTACTTACCCGTAGGGTCCCAAGGCGCTTCGACCGCTGCGAAACCCTTCCTGGCTTCCCTGAGAGATGGTCCCTTAATGGGTATCTCCAGGGTGAGACCAGGCATCCCCGGCGGTCTGGTGGGGCCGTTAGTGAAGATGAAGCAAGCTAATGCCCAGAGTTGCCGAGTGTGATCGCTGATCAGAGTGGGCACCGAGGCGAGAGAATTATCAAGTCCGCTGATCCTGGTCCAGAAACCTGCCGCGCCGGGAATCGAACCCTGGTCCTGGGCCGTCCTCTGCTCTCGGGTCTGCCGCCTCTAACCAGTGAGCCACACTACTTCACTTCACATAAAGATGATTCAGTGAAATCTTCTTAATTTTACTGTGATATTGATAGTATTACAGGGCTTTCATGCAAATGACTGCCCACCCTGCATGAAAAAGCCCACATGAAACTTTACGCACATTAAATTGTGTACTTACCTGCAATAATACATATGCCAGTGTTTAGGTCCCTCCACCCTGCCCCTCCCCCTCCCCGCCTCCCTGCCCCACCGTAACTCCCTCCACGACCCGCGGCTGCTATCTTGCAACATGGTGCATCTTGTAAATCACTACTGCATTATAAAAGTGACGCAACAGCAGCACAAAATAGGCGCACAACCATCATAAATCTGCCCCTAACACTTTAAATGATTGATTCAGGATGACGATAAGGTGTGGACTATCAAGAAGTTTGTTTGAGGGGAGGCATACTCAGGGTTGCAGATGAAATTTAGACTTGTTGAAGAGTACAGAGGTGATAAGACATGTACAGGCCTACCAAAGAAGTGAATCATGTCCACTGCACTCTTGAACAAAGGCCAGACCTCCTCTATCTCCCTGAACACGACTAAACATCATCTGCACAATGTGATTCGTAATGTTAGGAAACACAAGTGATATAATTGAAAAACGTGAAAATATTTTTGCACATTTAACAATCACATCACCTGTATTTCTTCAGCTTACTTATCTCATTATGCAGATGTAGTCTACGTCCTATGTAGAAGCACACCCTATCAATACTTAAATTACCCAAGCACACATGGGAGCGTATTTACAAGGACCTTGCTCCAGGGGAAATGTCTTAAATTAAAATTGGAAAAATTACATCAAAGGGACTCAAAGGCCTTGTAAATATGCCCCAAATAACCTATGAAACACTAGCAGTACATATCAAGAAATCTAATTGATTTCAAAAAACGTTTTTAAACCTTTTTTGTAAAACAATTATATACCTACATTCATGGGGAACTGACTTAAAATGCCCTAATACACATAAAAATGTTTTTTTAAGGTCCTTGCACCTTTTCTTCAATAACTTTTAACATGTCTATGTAACTCAAACAATCAAAATCAAATTTACAAGGACCTTGCACCACGGGGAAAGTGACTACAAATGACCAGACACACATGGAGACGTATTTACAAGGCCCTTGAACCAGGGGGAAGTGACTTGAAATGGCTAAGCACACATAGGAGAGTTTTTACAATGCCCGTGCAACACTTATGCATCACTTTTTACATGTACACTGTAGAGCAGCATGGGGCAATAACAACACAGATGCATCATGCATCTGTTCCGCAAAAACGACGCATTGCAGGAGTCATATCACAAGTAAATAAATTCTCATAATTTTTAAAAGCATTCCTTTTCCTTAAAAACGATTTTCTGATCATAATTTGAAAACACAGCACAGCTCCTATGTACAACCACACCTTGTCAGTACTAATACTTTACATTATCTGCAATTACAATTGGTAAAAGAATGCAAAATCTTCTTTGAAAGCATAATGCAAACACTTGACTCAAAACATCTTTTTAAATACACAGCTGGCTTCTTATTTACGCAAAAAAGCATACTGGAAAGCGGCGACCAATCGGTCCCCCCGAACGTATGGTGGAGTACCACGATCCCCCCGGGAAGCCATCTTGGGCGGGAGGCGAGTCTCGGCTGGTATGCCCGAAGCGGCGTAGCCGGGGCGCGCCTTTTTCCCGCCCTAGAGTGGGCTGGCCTAGACACCAACGCGGCCGGCCACGCCCTCGGAGGCAGGCGGGGGCGGGTTCACGCCCACCCTGAAGACGGATAAAAGGAGCGGAAGCCAAGAAAGCATCCTCTTGTTCCTGTGCTCTGAAGCTGCACCTCCCCGCTGCACGTGAGCTCGAGACGGAACGAAGAGCAATTTTGAGTGTTGTAATCCCTCTTTTTGTCTTACAGATATCCCGTCTAAGGATGCCCAAGAAGGTTGGAAAGCGGGTCGGTACCGACGAGATGCTCCGCATACTCATGAAGGAGATAGCCGATCTGAAGAGAAAGGTCGAGGCTAAGGACGGGGAGGGAGGATCGAAACGGCCTTTACAGGGAACAATTCCCGGAGGAAAAGGCAAGAGGCCCAGAAGGGGAGCACCTGGGGGGGAGACCCCGGTTCCCGAAGCCCCACGAGAGGAGCCAACCCCGGCGCCAAAGGAGGGGAATCCAATCCCTGTGGTGGTCACCCCTGCGAACAGGGAGGATATGCCCCCCGAGTTAGCGGCACAATTGGCAGCGTGGTTGGGAAACGATAGCGAGGGCGCCACGGCTGACGACGCCCGGGCAGTGATGAGGCAACTGCGGGAATCTAGGGAGGCTGCGAAGACGCCATCTTCTGTTCCCCCACAGGTCCCGGCGGTTGGGAGCGTGGGGTCTACTTCAGGTAAGCGACCATTGCCGATTGCGGGGGGGGAGTCTGCACCTTCTCGTAGGGAGAAGATTGCCCAGCACGTCCCACTAGAAATCAAGGAATTGATTTGGGCGGATAAATATGTAAACATGTTTTCATTGCTTACCGACCATTACGAGATCGAGCATGTGAAGAGTCAAAAGGAGCTCATGCATCCGAGTGTTTGGCGCGCAAAAATGGCCGCCTTTAAGGTCGACGAGACCATAGGTACTTGGGGCAGAGCGTGGGGAATTTTTACTTCCATCATGGGGGAGCGCAGGCCTGAGTTGTTGACCGAGTTACCCATTTATCAGTCACGTATTATGGAGTATTCTGTGGCATATGGGGGCAATCAATGGTTCTGCTATGATAATTTGTTTAGAAAAGCTAAAGAACACAACCCATTGTTGTCTTGGGATTGTTACGACTCTGTGTCTTGGCAAAAAATGGAGAGTACGGGGATGTTGAAGGTGCCATTAGTAGGGAGTAACGGGGGGGAATCCTCCCGCCAAAATTCTGGGACGCCCTTTCGGACGGGTGCAGGTAACGAGTTCCACACGAAACCGAGTGGCAACACAGGTAAAAGGGGGATCTGTTGGAATTTTAACAGGGGCAAATGTACCAGGCCCCAGGGGTCATGCAAATTCAGACATGAGTGTGGGGGGTGCGGGCAGCCATCCCATCCTGAGTCCATGTGCAGAGCCAAAACGGGTGATAACGGTGGTAAGGGAGGCGCCAAACAGGTCTAATATAGTCCGAGGGGCGCCTTTACCGACCCCGATTGATACCATGGCAATGATTCCTTGGCTCAGCGAATACCCAGATCATGCTTCCGCTGGGGTGTTACGGAACGGGTTTTCATATGGTTTCCGCATCCCAGTGGGGGATTTTCAGGGGGTACCGGACTGTAAGAATCAAATGTCGGTCTTACAGCACACGGCAGTGGTGCAGGTAAAGATTGGGAAAGAGGTGACTCGAGGTCGTGTCGCCGGTCCATTCGATTTGCCACCAGTTGCTAATTTTATGTGTTCTCCTCTAGGGGTGGTTCCCAAGAAGGACCCGGGTGAGTTTCGGCTGATACATAACTTGTCAGCCCCACGTGGTCTTTCCGTGAATGACGCGATAGACCCGGAAGTATGTTCGGTGCGGTACGCATCTTTCGATGAGGCCGTTGCCATGTTAAATCGCCTGGGGCCCGGGACGCTGATGGCCAAATCGGACATCGAGTCAGCATTCCGGTTGCTCCCGGTACACCCAGACGATCAGCGTCTCCTTGGTTTTCAGTTTCAGGGTCGCTATTACATGGATAAATGTATGCCAATGGGATGCTCGATTTCATGTGCTTATTTCGAGAAATTCAGTTGTTTTCTGCAGTGGGTATTCACGAGGAAGACAGGTTTTCAACATGTTATGCATTATCTCGATGACTTTCTCTTTCTGGGGGCAGCCGGGGATGCTGAGTGTGGACAGGCCTTACATGAATTTTGTGTCCTAATGAATCAATTTGGTGTGCCATTGGCGCCAGGTAAGACTGTGGGTCCCTCGACCTTGATCGAGTTTCTGGGGATCGAGCTCGACTCGGTGGAAGGTTGCTTTCGATTACCGAAAGGAAAAGTGTTAAAATTCAGGTTATCCCTTGAGACATGTATTCGCGCAGCGAAAGTGAACCTGCATCAATTACAACAGGTGGTGGGTCAGTTGAATTTTGCCCTAAGAGTAATGCCGATGGCGCGCCCCTTTTCCCGCTCGATTGCACAGTCCATGGTTGGCTTGAAGGAAGGACATCATCGTACGAGACTCTCGGCAGAGGTTCGCCAGGACATGCGCATTTGGATTGCATTCCTGGCGGATTTCAATGGTCGAATTGTCTGGAATAAACCAGCAGTGTCTTCCGAGGAGTTGGGGCTATGGACAGACTCGGCGGGGAGTATGGGTTTTGGCGCCATATTGGGTACACAATGGTCGGCTCAAAAATGGCCGTCATGGTGGCATGAGTGCGGGTTGACGAGTAACATTGCTTTTCTCGAACTGTTCCCTATTCTGGTGGCCTTGAAAACATGGCCAGAAGGGTTTAGGGATCACTCTGTGGTGTTCTGGTCTGATAACATGACCGTGGTTGAGTGTATCAATAGTCAGGCAGCTCGTTGCAAATTGATTCTGAGACTGCTCAAGGAAATTGTGTTGTTGTGCATGCAACTAAATGTACTGTTTAGGGCGCGACACGTGCCGGGGGTGATGAACCAAGCGGCTGATGCGCTCTCTCGTTTCCGTATGCAGGCCTTCTGGGGTTTTCTGCCCACAGCGGACCCGGTGGCGGCACCCTTTCCCGAAGCTCTCTGGTCTCTCGGTGCCCCGAACTACAAGACCTCGTGGGAGAGAGTTTAGCACCCAGGACGAGGAAGGCATATGAAGGGGCGTTCCGTTCCTATTGGGCCTTTTTGGGTACTGCCGGGAGGGAGCTTTGGGGTCTGGAAGAGTGTGTAGTAAGATTCCTGCTCTCTTTACGTCACGCAGGCAAGTCAGTAGCTACGGCCCAGAGGCATCGGGCCGCCATTTCCTTCATGGCAAGGGCTCATGGGATCCAGGACCCGACAGCGTCTTTCGTTGTGCAGAAAGCGCTACGTGGGTGGCAACGCCTTGAGGGTCGCAAAGTAGACGATAGGCACCCGATAGGTCTGGATAGGTTGGCCCTGTTATTATCCGTGCTACCGGTAACATGTTCATCCCAGTACGAAGCAGTATTGTTCCGAGCCGCATTTGCATTAGCATTCCATGGGGCTATGCGGGTAAGCGAATTAGTGGCAAAGAACAAGCAGGATACGATGGGGGGACTGTGCCGGGAACACATTCAGGTCAGGGAAGAGACGATGACGGTCTCGTTTGTCAGGTCCAAATCCGATCAGGATGCAATCGGGGACTGCGTAATCATCCAGAGGATCCCCGGGTCTGCCATGTGCCCTGTTGGGTGCGTAGAGGAATATTTAGCGCAAAGGGTGGCAGCATGGGGGGGACCTTGTTGAGACACGCTGACGCCACCCCACTGACGAGGTTTCAGTTTCAGCGGGTGCTTGCGATGTCGATCTCTGCCGCGGGCTTGAACCCCGGCGACTTTGGGACCCATTCCTTTCGGATAGGGGCTGCTACGGAAGCTACAGCCAGGGGTCTGAATGTTGAACAAGTAAAACGTGTGGGGCGTTGGTCCTCGAACTGTTATAAGAGGTATGTGCGGTTGCACATGTTGTGAAGCTGTAATGATGTACTCACGCTTCTTGTTTTTGTTTGGTTTTCAGTTGCGCAAGCCTACGAGGCGGGGCGGACTGTCCAGTCGACCCGACACCGGGGGGCCAGCAGTCAAACATTGCCGGCTGTGAAAAAGGAGGTGTGGGTCGTGGGCCACTCATACGTGAGGCGTGCCGCGGACGTATTCAAAGCAGGTGACATGATTCACGTGGCTGGGGAATACGGGTACAGTGTGTCCTTCTACGGAAAGGGCGGGCTCTGTATTGACCAGTTTCAATCATTTTTCGAGGGTTTGTTAGGGCGGACAAGGTCACCGCCGTCTGTAGTCATAGTACATCTTGGGGGCAATGATTTGGTGACCACTGGTAGACGACTTCTTCTTGAGGCGATGCTTTCCACGGTAAGTTGGTTGGCGAGAAGAGTTCCAGGGTGCACAATTGCATGGTCCCATATGATCCCACGGAAAGTGTGGCGGGGGGCTATTTCTGTTTCTGCGCTGAATCATTCAGTAAGGAAAATTAATATTAAAATGAGTAGATTGTTTCGTTCAAGTACACTGCATTCTGTTTCGCATGGTTGTATTAAAGGGGACAGTATGTATCTGGGGGACGGTGTTCATTTGTCCCGGGTGGGGAACGAATTACTCATAGGAGACTTCATAGCATGGTTAAGGAGTTTACAGCATGACCTTCAGGTAGGAGTCTTTTGTGGGGGGTCCGGATAGCCGGTCAACTATCCGGCCTGTGGCGGTAAGGTCATGATCGGTGAGCAGTAATTGGAAGATCCCTATGAGGGGGCGTCACCCATTACGGATGGGAGCGCGCGGGGCAGGTGGCCAATTGGCCCCTCAACGGGGAGGCGGTCCTGTCTAAGGAGAGGCCGCCGGAAGGAAAGGAAAGGTGGTCAAGGCCCCTTCCTGGATAGGAGGGGCTACGGCCCCTCCTGGGGAATTTCCCGGGGCCAGGACATCTGCGACGGCAGATGGGTAAGTTGTGTGGGGTGCGGGAGGGGGTTTACGCTACCTTTTAGACACCTCACACGAGTCCTCGAACGACCGTTAAATGGCGTCGAGTTTATTGGGGCCCCCGTCAAGTACAAAGGGAAATTGGTAGATGCACTTGAGGTACGCCTCTGTGCGGTCGCTCCTCTCACAAGTGAGGGGGGTATTTCTGGTTTAGGGATCTGACACCGGTTACGACCTTGCCGTTGGCCCTTAACGTTAGGATGTACAATTTCAAGTCAAATGTTTTGTAGGATGTTAGTTCGGCTAGGAGAACCTTTGTATTAGAGATCTGTTAAGGTTAGCCAACATCGTAATGTGGAAATGAAATTGTACATTATATGAAACTGTTATTTTAATGTTTTCTTTTGTTTCATATTTTAATAAATACGACCGGGAAGGGTGACTCCCTTCCCGCCTTCCAAAAGTTCAAGAACTGTTTCCGGTTTCCCAATTCTTGGGGATTGTGTTGAGAGGGGGTGGCGGGTATCTCGGCCATATGGAAAGGGGCGACCAATCGGTCCCCCCGAACGTATGGTGGAGTACCACGATCCCCCCGGGAAGCCATCTTGGGCGGGAGGCGAGTCTCGGCTGGTATGCCCGAAGCGGCGTAGCCGGGGCACGCCTTTTTCCCGCCCTAGAGTGGGCTGGCCTAGACACCAACGCGGCCGGCCACGCCCTCGGAGGCAGGCGGGGGCGGGTTCACGCCCACCCTGAAGACGGATAAAAGGAGCGGAAGCCAAGAAAGCATCCTCTTGTTCCTGTGCTCTGAAGCTGCACCTCCCCGCTGCACGTGAGCTCGAGACGGAACGAAGAGCAATTTTGACCCACCCACCAGCCCCTGAGGACAGCGATTCGTTGTAAATACAGTTGATATAGTATCTTTTGTTTCCTCTGTTTTCTTACAGGTTGTGATGATTGTCGTGAAATTTCTTAACGATGCAATAAAGATTGGTTATTTTCAGTATGTTTTGCAAATAAAGTAATTTTGAACAAGGATTGATCAGTATTTACACTTGATAATAAATGGTGTTTTGCTTTGTAAATCTTAGTAATTTAGGTAGAACTGTCGTATTTATTTTGGTCGGGCGGTAAGGTCATGATCGGTGAGCAGTAATTGGAAGATCCCTATGAGGGGGCGTCACCCATTACGGATGGGAGCGCACGGGGGAGGTGGCCAATTGGCCCCTCAACGGGGAGGCGGTCCTGTCTAAGGAGAGGCCGCCGGAAGGAAAGGAAAGGTGGTCAAGGCCCCTTCCTGGATAGGAGGGGCTACGGCCCCTCCTGGGGAATTTCCTGGGGCCAGGACATCTGCGACGGCAGATGGGTAAGTTGTGTGGGGTGCGGGAGGGGGTTTACGCTACCTTTTAGACACCTCACACGAGTCCTCGAACGACCGTTAAATGGCGTCGAGTTTATTGGGGCCCCCGTCAAGTACAAAGGGAAATTGGTAGATGCACTTGAGGTCGCTCCTCCCACAAGTGAGGGGGGTATTTCTGGTTTAGGGATCTGACACCGGTTACGACCTTGCCGTTGGCCCTTAACGTTAGGATGTACAATTTCAAGTCAAATGTTTTGTAGGATGTTAGTTCGGCTAGGAGAACCTTTGTATTAGAGATCTGTTAAGGTTAGCCAACATCGTAATGTGGAAATGAAATTGTACATTATATGAAACTGTTATTTTAATGTTTTCTTTTGTTTCATATTTTAATAAATACGGCCGGGAAGGGTGACTCCCTTCCCGCCTTCCAAAAGTTCAAGAACTGTTTCCGGTTTCCCAATTCTTGGGGATTGTGTTGAGAGGGGGTGGCGGGTATCTCGGCCATATAGTCTTTATCTAAAATATAGAAACGATAACTCACCTTAACAAATGCTTTTTGAATTTCAAAACAGTCTCAGAAACACAACAATTGTTCTTTAGCAGAATAAAAGGTATGCACTCCAGAGGCTGGAACCAACAAAGGCACTGAAATGCTGATATTCATCACACATATCTCTCATGTCAGCCAATCAAAACTCTTCCCTCACTATTTTCAAATCAACAATTAGAAGTTATTTTTAATTTTGAAAATAAATCAGAATAATAAATGTATATATAATAATTCAAAAATTGTTTGAGACATTATTCATTTTTATATGTATTTTTAAAACTAGTAACAAATTGATTTTAATGTAAAATCAGACTTTAAATATACCGTGCAACTTTAAGTTTGCTCATAGTTACTTCCTTTCTTCCACTATATCATCTCCAATGTATATTTAACATCTCTTTATCATCTCCTGCCTCCATGGTGTTGCTGCTTTCCTAACAGACTACGCTATGAATTCCATATACCTCAATAACTTCTGAAACAACCTGCAAGATATCTACAAAGGAAACAATGTATTTTTATTTTTAGACTCTGCATTGGTACCTACATGTTGCTACGTAAATAAAAATAAACAAAAAAAAACAACAAAACGAACAATCAATAAACATACAATATTTTGAAAGTCAATCATTCTTGTTTCCTTATAGTACGCTCCCCGGACCGCTTTCCGGTGCGCGTACCGGGCGCACCCCACGAAAAAAAACGTTTTTTTTTTTTTAACCCCGTGGGGCCCTTTTAAAGCCTCCACATCAAACCTAGGGGGTTAGGGAGGATCTACTAAGCCCCCTTATGGTCATTTGCCCCTTTGTTTTGGCCTCCTCTTGTCTCTCGATCCTACCGAGAGACAAGATGGCAGCCGCTCCGGACTGTTTAGAATGTTGACAGACACCGGAGAGCCAATCAGCTTCGCTTCGCAAAGCTCCGTTACGCGAAAAGTACGCGAACCGGAGCGCTACCCGGGACGCTGTCACAGATATATCTTTTTTTTTAAACGTTAATTTCTCAAAATCCACTGGAGCACATATATTGAGACCCAGCAAAGGCACATTGGGCTAACAGTCCCTACAATTTTGCCAAGTTTCGTGCAAATCCATTCAGCCGTTCGAGCTAAAAGTGAGGCCAAACGCCCTATGGAAAAACTTTCTCGGCCCCCCCTTAACGAAACCCCCCCAGAAACAAAATGTGCCATTTTCCTGAAAATTTCAGCCAATTCCGTCCACAAACACCAAAGTTATTAGACATAGAATTTTCAAAAGTCCCATAGAGAAAAAATCCTAACTATATATACCTACTGGCGACCGCCAGTAGGTAATTCACTGAAAAAACCATAGGTTTCACACCAGTTATAGTTAGCTGGAAATTTTACTGACATAAAACCATTGAAATTCCCACGTTATAGTTAGTTGGACTCACTATAACGTGCGCGCCTGCAATGCACTGCTGATGACGTCACATATTACATCACTCATGACATGGTCAGTGACATCACTCATGACATCACTGATGACACCATCCAGTGAATGTGTGTCTTTCTAAAAAATGAATATGTTTTATATATGTTTATATAAAAGTTGATGGAAGAATTATTGTTTAAATAAGTGTGTAAATGGATTTTTTATTTTTTTTAAATTGATTGGTTAACAGGCTTATTAAGTGTATCTTAGTGAATACATATATTAGTGAGTAATGTTTAAAAATTTAAATATATGTATCAGTGTTTCACTTTGTGTATAAGTGTCTGCATGGGTTGGTGAGTAGCTACATGTGTGTGTACATGGGTTATTAGATGTTTTTTTTAATATCAGTATGAGTGTCTGTATGGTTTGGTGGGGGTGTTACTTAGTACATAGATGCATTAGTGACTGACTCACTGTTTGTATATGTTTTGAAGACAGCATATGGGCAGGACTGTATGGGTGTATGAGTGTGTATATATGTGTGTGTTAGTGAGTGAATGACTGTCTCACTAGTGTCTTTATCAGTAACGACATACGTTTTAATCTAGTATATGTGAGTATTGATGTATATAAGTGAGTATATGTGAGAATGAGAGATTGAAAGAGTTCTTTTTTAAATAAGTATGTTTTCTATAAGTGATTGTTTAAGAGAGTAAGTATGTGTACGTTTCCTTAGAAGTAAGGTGGTAGTGTGTGTATAGCTGAATATGCAAATAAATGGATGTTCAATAGTTTATTTGCATGTTTGAGTATGTGTGTGAGTAACCTTTGGATGACTGTCGGTGTGTAACAGGATGTGTAGGTGTATCATTACATATGATGAGTGCGCATATGTATGAGTGACTATATAAAACTGTTGGTGAATGAGTGGATGTGTATATAGATGGTGGAATTACTGAATTGGTTGTTGTAACTGGTATGGGTATCTCCATTTTTTCAAAATGTTTGTTTCTCTTTTTGAATATGTGTTTCAAGGGTTACATTACACTGAAAGGATGTCTGTCACTTTCTCACAAGGATGGTGTCATCAGTGATGTCATGAGTGATGTCACTGACCATGTCATGAGTGATGTAATATGTAACGTCATCAGCAGTGCATTGCAGGCGCGCAAGTTATAGTGAGTCCAACTAACTATAACGTGGGAATTTCAATGGTTTTATGTCAGTAACATTTCCAGCTAACTATAACTGGTGTGAAACCTATGGTTTTTTCAGTGAATTTCATAGGTTTTTTAAATGCTAATTCCTAACTATAACTGGTGTGAAACCTATGGTTTTTTCAGTGAATTTCATAGGTTTTTTAAATGCTAATTCCTAACTATATATAAGGCCCTAAACCTATGTTTTATTCAGTGAATTTCAAAGTTTTTTTAATAGCATCCTTTAATACCATTAATAGCATCTATAATCCTATTTTGTATATTTATGTAATACTATTTTTTTATGTATATTGTTCTTTTTTAAAAGCCCTGGAGCGCTCCCGGTGCGCGCCCTGGTGAGCGCCCCGGAAAGTGCAGTCTTATGAAGCGCCCCGGTGCGTGTACCGGGGAGCGTCCCGTTAGCGCCAATGCCGCGGCCGAAAACATCATTGTGACGTACCGCGTAGCTGCGTCCGCGTGATACGCACGGCGTAAACGCACCTGGAAGCATCCGACGCGCTTACGCGACACGCCCCTGGGCGCGCCCCGGGTGCGTAGCGTAAGCGCGTCGGGTCATGTGACCTGAAAATAACACTTTTTATTGGTTGATACCAGTTTTTTTTACAAAGAATGAAATCCCCCCCATTTCCTTCACTTCTTCTTTCACTTTTGTGACTGAAAGACCTGCCTTTTTGCTCTTGGTTCTTTGTTGGATATCTTGGATTATCATGGCTGCCAGACCTGCCAGCAGTGAAGATGACTCCAATTAATTCATCGATGAAGAGCCTCCTCAGCCAAAAGTCAAAGAACATTTCATCTGGAATTTTTTTTCCATACCTGATGACCAGAAGAAGGTAAATGCTCCAAAAGTGGAGTGCAGGATCTGTCACAAAGTCCTGTCACCGGGTGACCCCACTAAAAAATATTCTTTTGGGAACTCCACAATGATTCGCCATGTGGAGAGGCGGCACCCCCAGAATTGTGCCCGGGAAAGTGTCAGGGCTCTGGCACAAGAGGTTCCCAGGGATGGGGCCTCTACATCAACCGGAGGACCAACAACATCGGTCAGGGGGAGAACACAAGAGCTGGTTCCGAACATTCAGCCTGCATTTGACAAAGGCGTCCTTAAATGCAGAGCCTGTGATCAGCTACTTTGCTATGGAGAGCAAAGTGTTCTGCTCATGGTTCGAGCATTGGAGAACCATCGCTGCCGTTCCCAGCCCTAATTTTATTTTTTATTTTTGCTCCTGTTGAGCAGTTTCCGTTCCCTGTTTTTGTTTATGTTCTAAAAAAGAAAAAAGAAGAAAGAAAAAAGTTATTTTCAGAACTACCTCCAATTCTCATCAAAGAGCTATATTCTTAAAAAAATGAAAAAGAGTAAGTGAAGTGGAGTGCATTGATAAAGGAAAGGAAAATGAGTAAGAAAGAACAGAAAGGTATGAGAGGAGAAAGGAAGTGAAGTAGGGAACTGAAAGAAGGTGAGTGTTGGAAAGGAAAGTAAGGAGAAGGAGAGTGAACATGAGGAATGTGGATATTCAAAGAAAATGTAGAAAAGGAACAGGGGTGTGGAAGGGTAAGAAAAGATGCATTGCTGGAGTTGCATCATTTTTGTGACACACTCCAGCAATGCATCACTTTTGCGCTTACAGATACGTCTGAAATACTGACGTATCTGTAAGTACTTGCGACATAATACGTCATATATTTAATATGACGCATGACTAGAAGACTGAAGGCCTCATTTATGAGGCCATGCGTCACTTTTACGCCACCGGTACGTCACTTTTTGTGACGCACCAGTGCTGTTAAAAATGCACCTTATTGAGTCATATTTACAAAGTGACGCATCTAGGTAAATGCGTCACTTTGTAAACCCCTGCGCCACATTATACCTACGTCAGGTGTAATGTATGCAAAAGGGACGTATTGACGCAAGAAAGGGTCGTAGAGGTAACGCAGTGAAATCTATGAGATATCACTGCGTCACTTTTATGACACTGTTGCGTCCAAATATTGCACCTGTTTCACAGCAGGCGTAAGACTGAGGCAGGCCCTTTCACATGGGCCTGGCCCCATGTGAAAGGATGCATTGCTGAAGTTGCATCATTTTTGTGACACACTCCAGCAATGCATCACTTTTGCGCTTACAGATACGTCTGAAATACTGACGTATCTGTAAGTACTTGCAACATAATACGTCATATATTTAATATGACGCATGAATAGAAGACTGAAGGCCTCATTTATTTGGCCATGCGTCACTTTTACTCCACCGGTACGTCACTTTTTGTGACGCACCAGTGCTGATAAAAATGCACCTTATTGAGTCATATTTACAAAGTGACGCATCTAGATAAATGCGTCACTTTGTAAACCCCTGCGCCACATTATACCTACGTCAGGTGTAATGTATGCAAAAGGGACGCATTGACGCAAGAAAGGGTCGTAGAGGTGACGCAGTGAAATCTATGAGATATCACTGCGTCACTTTTATAACGCTATTGCGTCCAAATCTTGCGCCTGTTTCACAGCAGGCGTAAGACTGATGCAGGCCCTTTCACATGGGCCTGGCCCCATGTGAAAGGATGCATTGCTGGAGTTGCATAATTTTTGTGACACCCTCCAGCAATGCATCACTTTTGCGCTTACAGATACGTCTGAAATACTGACATATCTGTAAGTACTTGCGACATAATGCGTCATATATTAAATATGACGCATGAGTAGAAGACTGAAGGCCTCATTTATGAGGCCATACGTCACTTTTACGCCACCGGTACGTCACTTTTTGTGAGGCATCAGCAGCGTAAAACATGCACCTTATTGAGTCATATTTACAAAGTGACGCATCTAGGTAGATGCGTCACTTTGTAAACCCCTGCGCCACATTATACCTACATCAGGTGTAATGTATGCAAAAGGGGGGGTATTGACGCAAGAAAGGGTCGTAGAAGTGACGCAGTGAATGAACTGGGTTTTCCCCATGGTACGCTCCCCGGTGCGCTCCCCGGTGCGCGTGCTGGGCGCTCCCCCCGTGAAAATCGAAAAAAAATAAATAAATAATTTGCCCCGCGGGGCCCTTTTATGGCCCCCACATCAAACCTAGGGGGTCAGGGAGGGTCTACTCTGCCCCCTTATGGTCATTTCCCCCTTTGATTTTGCCACCTCTTGTGTCTCGATCCTACCGAGACACAAGATGGCGGCCGCTCCGGACTGTTTCGAATGTTTACAGACACCCGAGAGAAAATCAGCTTTCCGTGCGCAAGTCGCGTGGCGTGCCCGGAGCGCTTCCCGGTGCGCGTACCGGGGCGCGGCTATAGATATATATATATTTTTTTTAACCTAAATTACTCAAAAACCACTGGAGCACATATCTTGAGACATAGCAAAGGCACACCGGGCTACCAGTCCCTACAATTTTCCCAAGTTTGGTGGAAATCCATTCAGCCGTTCGGGCTAAAAGTGAGGTCGACGGGGGCGTGGCTTGGCGGGCGAAGATGGCGGTCGCAGCCTTGTAGAGCTCCCGCCGGCCCGGACTTAATCCGATCATTTATCCTGACCCCCGAGCCCACTGCTGGTACCCAGTGATTGCTTTCGACCTGGTGGGGTCTCCTGCCTACTTTGGTGTGCCGAACCTGCATTTCTACCCTTCCTGTGATCGGAGGGAGGCGGCGACGAAGTGCGGCCTGTTGGCCGGCCGGAGGCCGGGGTCCTCGAGTTTCGCGACGCCTGGCGGTGGTGGCGATCTGACGTGTGCGGGTGGCATCCGCCGCGCCGGCCTTGGCTCGTCTCATTGACTGCACTCGCCTGAAGGATCGAGACGGTGCCATCGGACCCTACCCATCGGTTCTTTCCCTGTGTGACCGACGAGCGGAGGCGGCGAGGCGTGGCCCCGCGACAGTCTGGAGGCGGAGGTCCCTGAGCCCCGAGGCGGCCGGCGACGACCTGGCGGTCGGCAGTGGCATCGGATCTGCCCATCCTGGCCTGGCCCATTGCTGCGGCGGCCCACAGACCACGGACCCACAGCTTCTTCAATTGGTACTTTGGACAGCTGCCCGTGGGGACGAGCGCGGGTGCGGGCTGTCCCGCCTGGGTGACGCCGGGACCTCGATTTTCGTGACGCCCGATTACTGTGGCCGGCCCGCGTTCCTCTCTGGGGCCTCATCTGGGCCGCCCCGCTAGGGACTTGTGACAGTGTCCGAAGGCTCGGAGGTGGTGTCCGCCCTGCCTGGCGTGTGCCATGACCAGGGACAGGGGAGGTGGCCCGCCTAAACATGGCCCTATCGACAAATTCACTGGGCCGAGTGGTGGCGCCGGGGCGGCCGGTGGCAGCGGTGGCCCTGGGCCGGACAATGCAGCTCTACTGGCGGCCATCACCCAGTCCCGAGACACGCTCGATGCCAAGATTGGGGCGGTTGGGGCAGATGTCACGCTCCTGCGCCAAGACCTCCGCAACGCGGTGGAGCGGATTGCTGGGGCTGAGACCCGTATAACGGAGACCGAGGCGGACATTAGTGGCCTAAAGAAGCGACTGGCGGAGGTGGAGAGCGTTCAAAAGACGCTGGCGGCCCGCGTGGAAGATGCAGAAGGGCGCGCGCGGCGCAACAACCTCCGCTTCATCGGTTTTCCTGAAAGGTGCGAGAGGGACAACATGGAGCGGTTCCTGACCGGGTGGTTGGAGAGCTGGCTCCCCGAAGGGGCCCTGTCTACGTGCTTCGTGGTTGAGAGGGCACACAGGGCTCTGACCCAGCGACCACCGGAAGGCGAGCGCCCACGGCCTGTTATCGCTCGACTGCTGAACTACCATG
Source organism: Lissotriton vulgaris (assembly GCF_964263255.1). Classification (NCBI taxonomy): domain Eukaryota; kingdom Metazoa; phylum Chordata; class Amphibia; order Caudata; family Salamandridae; genus Lissotriton; species Lissotriton vulgaris. Next base: position 115,586 of record NW_028254577.1, read on the forward strand.
ACCGGGATGTTATCCTCCGGGAGGCAAGGAACAAGGGCTCCCTCGCCTTCGAGAACCATACTATCATGATCTTCCCGGACTACACGAAGATGGTTCAGCAACAGCGGCAATCTTTCATGGACGCTAAGGCTAAGCTTAGGGGCCTCAAGATTCAATACTCGCTTCTGTATCCAGCTCGCCTGCGAGTCATATATCAGTCTCGGACCCATTTCTTCGATTCGCCGGAGGAGGTGTTCCGCTGGACGGATGAATCGGTGCGGCTCAGGCCCCATGCCCAGCCGGGGCTGGATCCAGGCAGGTCCCAGGGTTCGTCGCCGGAGCGGACGGATCGCCCGAGCAGGAAGGGCCGCCATCGGAGGTCCCGCTCCAAGAAGAGATCGGCCTCTGCCAGCGCGACGCGGCCGGGTGATGCCCGGGACTCGGAGCACTCCAACGCGGGCAGCTGAACATTGCTGGATCTACACGCACTTTGTATGCTGCATACTGAACTGCCCTGCTTTGGCCGGTGAGACTGTTTCATACTGTCCTTGATGTGCCGGTCAGTTCCCATGTGAAGACTTCAGTTGTTGTCATGGGGATGCAGTGGGGCTTGGGGGGTACCTGTTGTGGGCCTCAGACCCTCACAGATGTGAGTGTTGTTGGGGGGGGTGTGTGTGTCATTGTGGGGTTGTTGGGATCCATTGGTATGGTGGGTCCTGGGTCCTCTGTTTGGGACCCGGGTCTCTCCATGCCGCGACAGATACTTCAATGTTTTCTGAGGTATTGGGGTGGTGGGTGTGGGGCGTGGGGGGGAGTTCTGGAGTTGTGCTTGTTGGGGGGGTTCCGGGTCGGGAAGGGGGCGCTGTGTTTGCGGGTTGGGGGGGGGTCCACACATGTCTGAGGCTTTGATTTTTGTCGGTTTGCGGGTTGCACCAGGGTGGGCGGGAGGGCCGGATTTTGGACTGGGTATTGACAATGGCTGACACTGCGCTTATGTCTCCTTCGAAAACCCTGCGGGTAGTGACATGGAACGTGCGGGGCATTCTGGATAAGATCAAGCGTGGGGCTGTGCTGCGGTGGGGGAAGAGGGAGATGGTGGATGTACTCCTGCTCCAGGAGACTCATATGCTGGGCTCCAAGGCCCTCAGCCTCCAAAGGTTTGGTTATCAACAGGTTTACCATGCTGGATTTGCGAGGGGTTCGCGGGGGTGGCCATATTGGTGCATCGTAGGGTGGCCTATGTTCATGAGAAACAGTGGATTGATCCTCAGGGTAGGTTTGTCTTTATTCAAGGCCTGCTGGGTTCCGAGCCGGTGGTTTTTGGAAGTGTTTACGCCCCTCCCCCCCTGCAGTGGGCACTGTCTGAGCGGCTGTTTGCGCTGTGGGACGACATTCCCGAGGTCCTGACCATGGTGGGGGGTGACTGGAATGAAGTCATGGATGTGAGCCTGGACCGCCGGCGACGAGTGCATGTGGTGCCTGACCCCCCCCCCCGCGGCTGCTCCCACCCGGTTGTGTGCGACAGTGCGTAGTCTGGGCTGGATTGATGTGTGGCGGCATTTCCACCCCGCGGTGCGGGCCTACACGTATGTATCGGCGGTGCATGGGTCCTTCTCTAGGCTCGACTATTTGTTTGTGCCGGGCGCCTGTCTGAGCCGTGTCAGGGATGCAGCGATACTCCCCAGGGGCCTCTCGGATCATTCCCCTGTCCTGGCCACCATGACCCTCCCCTCTAAACGGCAGCCATTTCGATGGCGCATGTCCGCCTGGCAGCTACAGCGGCCGGAATACGTGACGCATATGCGCCAAGCGATCGATCATTTTTGGCGCGAGAACTTGGTGGGGGGTGTCGATGCCATTGTTGTGTGGGAAGCGCTAAAGCCTACGATACGGGGCATCGATATAGCGTGGTGTGCGGCCGCTCGGCGGGAGCGTCGGGAGGCCATTGTGACCGCCGCCGCCCGAGTGGAGGACCTGGAGCAGCGTAGCCGACTCGGGGGTGACGAGGGCGTCGTGCGACGGCTCCTGCAGGCTCAGCAGACGTATGCCTCGGTCCTATACGAGGAGGCCCGACAGGCGTGGCTCGCCACGCGTAGCAGGGTGTACCAGTGGGGCGACAAGTCCTGCACCATGTTACATAGGCTTTGCCAGGCAACCTTCCAACCCCTAGAACTGCCCGGCCTTGCGGCGGATGACGGGTCGGTCATGTCCGACCCGGGTTTGCTGGCGGCGAGCTTTGCCCGCTACTACGCGGCACAATATGCTCCTCGGGACCCAGTGGCGGAGAGCGACATAGCCTCATATTTGGATGACCTACTCCCACGGGCAGTCCCGGATGAGACTAGAACGGCCCTGGAGGCCCCACTCACTTCCGAGGAACTTGGGGAGGCCCTAGGCCAGCTGAACACGGGGAAGGTGCCCGGCCCGAGCGGTTATCCTGCCGAATTTTATAAGAAGTTCCACGTTCAACTGGGACCCCATTTCCGCAACGCTCTGGAGGCAGCGAGGTCTCGGGGCGAGCTGCCCCCTGACTGGCGCCACGCCGAGATTGTGGTCTTTTTGAAGCCGGGCAGGGCGCCGGATCGACACGACTCTTACAGGCCGATCTCCCTCCTCAACATTGAGGCCAAGGTTTTGGCGAAAGCCCTTGCGAACCGCTTGCTACCCCACATCGCCGACCTGGTCCACCCTGATCAGGCCGGGTTCATGCCGCGCAGGGCTACCCGGCATAATATCCGGCGGGCGCAGGCGGCGATCGACGCCATGGGAGCCAGGGACGAACAGGCTGCACTCCTTCTTGCGGACATGGACCGGGCCTTCGACTCGGTGAGTTGGATATATTTGTTCACCTTGCTGGCCCGCCTCAATCTAGGGCCGATCTTCCTGTCCTATATTCGCCTCCTGTACACCAATGTCACGGCCTCGGTCCGTGTCGCCGGTGCGGTCTCTGGGCGCTTCCGGATCGGCCGTGGTACCCGACAGGGTTGTCCACTTTCCCCCTACTTGTTTGCCCTGGCCATGGAGCCCCTGGCGGCACGGGTCCGAATGGATGCCCATCTACGCGGCTTTGTCTGGAACGATCACCTAACTGATAGGATTGCACTCTATGCGGACGACGTCCTCCTGTTCCTTACTGATTTGCGGCGCTCTGGTCCCCGAGTCTTGGAGATCATGCGGGGGTTTGGCGAGGTCTCGGGGCTTCATCTTAACCTGTCTAAATCGACCCTGTGGGTTCTGCGTGGCGGGATGGTTGCCGACCCTTGGGCCGCCGACTTGCGCGTGGCGACGGACGGCCTGAAATATCTGGGCGTCTTCCTCTCGACCTCGCGGGCCGTGTCCTGGACGCGCAGTGTCTTACCGGTGTGGGACCGAGTCCAGACCGATGTCAAAACATGGTCCAGGATGCCCCTTACAATCTTTGGGAGGTCGGCCATCTTTAAGATGGTGGCGCTGCCGAGGCTGCTGTACCAACTCCAGAACTTCCCATACCCTATTGGCATGGAGTGGTTCCGTCAGGTGAACTCTGTGCTGAGCCGCTTCCTGTGGGATGGCGGTGCAGCCAGGGTAGCCCTGAGAACGTGCTTTCTGTCCACATACTGTGGGGGCTTGGCCACGTCTGACCTCCTCTCCTACTATCAGGCGTCACACCTCCTTGTCCTCAATGACTGGTGGTATGGAGATAGGAGTGATCCGGCCTATGCCCTAGAGAGACACCTAATGGGAGATCGTACGCTCCACACCATTCTCTATTCAGCTCGTATACGACGTGGGTTACCGTCGGTAACAAAAGTGGTCTTTGCCGTGTGGCGGCAGTCTCTGCGCCGTATGGGTTGGTGGGGCAAACTGACAGCCGAAACGCCGCTGTGGCACAATGGCATGCTCCCGGAATTGGCGGCTTTGGCAGGGTTTGAGGGCTGGGAGGCTATTGGAATTACTCAACTGGGCCAGGTCGTATCGGGCACCACCCTCAAGTCCTTTGAGGACCTCCGTGCGGAGTTCCAGATGTCTCACTCCCAGTTCTTCCGCTACCTCCAGCTGAGGCATGCCCTAGCCCCGAGCATCGCCGGCCTCGACTCCCTGCCTGAGTTCAGTCCCATTGAGGCGAAAGTGTTTATGGGAGACTTGGGAGACAAAAAGGTTTCTAGGATCTATCAGTCCCTTGTTACACACTGCTCCTCCACTCTCAGCTCCCTTCGGGAGGCGTGGGAGGTGGATGTGGGCGCCCTGGACGAGGATGATTGGAGGGAGGCGCTGGAGTCCCCACGTGGCACCGCTGTTGCGGTTCGGCTCCGCCTGATACAATTCAAATACCTGCATCGTGCCTATTACACACGTGAACGCTTGTGGAAGGCTGGTTTGATTGCGTCCTCGGAGTGCCTGCGTTGTGGGGAGGTGCCTGGCTCCCTGCTGCATACAGTGTGGTCGTGTGGTCGCCTGGCTGGATTCTGGAGGGGCGTATGGAGTTGCCTGGCTGAGGTCCTGGGATGGGATCTTCCTCGTACCCACCGCTTAGGCCTGCTGCACATTATGGAAGGGGTTGGGGGTAACGTGTATAAGCGCCACCTGTTGCTCCTGGGCCTGGTCGTGGCCAAGCGTGACCTGGCTCGGGCCTGGAAATCTGTACGGGCTCCCCCCGTCTGCATGGAAGGCTGGGCTGGACTACTTCATGGGCCTTGAGAAACCAGTCTTTGAGGCGCGGGGTTGCCCGCGCAAACATTTCAAAATTTGGAAGCGGTGGGCCGACTACCGCGGCCTGTCCTTGGAACCCCCAGCGGAACAGGAGGAGGACATTTGATCGCAGTGACATTCCTGGCCCGAATGGCAAAGCCCTGGTTGCATCATACCTGATTCTTCTATGTATACCGTCTTTTTGTTGCCTCTGTACATGTGTGGTGGGGGGGGGTGTTGGGTAAGGGTGGGGGGGTAGTTGGGGTTGGGGTGGGCAGTTAGGGCGTCTTTAAAGCTGAGCTTCATCATTTGATTCATGGATTGCCGAGTATATCACTTTTGCATTGATACTGTTGTGGGGATCTTGATGTGTGAAGATACCACATTCTTGATACTTTTCTGCTCAATAAAATTGGTTATGAAAAAAAAAAAGTGAGGTCGACCGCCCTATGGAAATTAACATGGGGAAAACACGTTTTGGGACCCCCCTTTTATCTCGGCCCTCGCTTGACGAATCCCCCCCACACTTTCAGGGAAGGAGCGGGGCGCTGCTAGGCAAATTTGAGGAAATTTTCAGGCAGATTTGGCAACCGGCGCCAAAGTTATTCACAATAGAATGTTGAGATTTTGCATTGAAAATAATCCTAACTATAACTACCTACTGGCGACCGCCAGTAAGTAATATATATATATATATATTCACTGAAAAAACCATAGGTTATAGACCATATATAGTTAGGAATTCGCATTTACAAAACCTTATTTTACTCACACAAAACCATTGAAATTCTATATATAGTTAGTTGCACTAACTATATATCACGCACCCGCAATCCACAGCTGATGATGTCACATATTACATCATTCATGACATGGTCAGTGACATCACTGATGACATCTCAAATGACATCACTGATGACATCACTGATGACATCTCATTTGACATTACTGATCACATCACTGATGACATCATTCATGTGATAATACGATGAACCGCTTCAGACTCTAATATAACCTTAGATACAATCAGTGTAAACAGACACTCACAGACTGTCACTCATCCATGGAGTTACTCACACACCTAGTCAGTCATGCAAAGAATCAATCACACCTCCATTTCCTCAACTATACAGTTATACAAACTTTACTTATTCAAACATATACTAACACATATTTACTCTCTTATACAATCCCTGATACAAGTTCACAATGATCCATACAGCCACTCACACATTCACTGGCTCTTATGCACAGTTATTTATATATGTCAACTCTCACATGTACTGTGTTTTACATATGTTCTTACTTTGACATGTAGCACTGAGATATCCATTCACTCACCAATACACTCATGCACACAGTCAACCGCCCATACAGCTGTTTCCACATGCACTTTTGAAACCATACATCTAGTGAATCAACTACTCACACATCTATGCACAAAGTCATACACCTCCCAGCCACCCACACACACACTCAGTCTCCCATACAAATACTTGGGCAACCAATCAATAACCCATATAGTTACTCATATAGCTACTTATCAACACATGCAACAGTTTACAGAACAACAGACATAATGATGCACAAATTAAGACAGTTTAGTCACTAACCCATGCACTCAGTGAGACACATTTAATCACTCACTCATACAGTCAGTCATGCACCTACTAAATCCTTCATCCAGACACTTATACATCCACTCATTCTTCAATATGTAAGACATATTTTAACTTTACAGAAACATACAGTCACTGGATGTTGTCATCAGTGATGTCATCAGTGATGTCATTTGAGATGTCATCAGTGATGTCATCAGTGATGTCACTGACCATGTCATGAATGATGTAATATGTGACATCATCAGCAGTGGATTGCGGGTGCGCGATATATAGTTAGTGCAACTAACTATATATGGAATTTCAATGGTTTTGTGTGAGTAAAATAAGATTTTGTAAATGCGAATTCCTAACTATATATGGTCTATAACCTATGGTTTTTTCAGTGAATTTTCAAGGTTTTGTAAATGCTAATTCCTAACTATATATGGTCTATAGCCTATGGTTTTTTCAGTGAATATATATATATATATATATACATACATATATAAACATATATCATCTGTATATCTATATAAATACAAACATAAATGCATGCATACATATACTTATATGCATACAGATGCATGTTATTTACATGAAAGTTGAAAAAACACTAATAAAAGCAAAGCTAAAAAGCCACCTCATTACAAACAGAATGGCTTTAACTTAAACGAGGGCGAGATCTATTGCATTTTCAATGCTTGTTTACTTTGGTTCCATCAAGAAGGCATTCAGATGTGTCACACATTTGCCATAAATTCTGAATGTTAGCACTCTAGTTGCACATTAGATCACTGTAGTAAAGCAACTGCTCACCAGGGACGTCTGCTGCTGGTATTCAAAGTGCATGTTTCAGTCTGCATGTCAGAATTTTTTTAATGAAATAGAAGAGGATTTGAGAAGTCACTCAAAATGATCCCTAATTTTTCTTTCTGAAGCACTAATCATACTTTCTATGGCAAAATTAACCCCCTCATGTTGTTCCTTTTTAAATTGAGTGTTTTCAGACTTACCACTTCATTCCAATCAAGATGGCTTCTGGTGTGCCATACTTTTGTCATAAGTAAGACTGTTAGCGCTCTAGTTGTTCTTTAGAACACTCTGGGACATTCTGTCATTGGGCTATGCTTGGGGTACATCTGGGTGATATTTGGGCTACATTTAGGCTCTTTTGTCTCTGGTGGCCATCTTGGGAGACTGTATGTCAGAATTTTTTAATGAAATTGAAGAGGGTTTGAGAAGTCACTCAAAATGTGCCCTAATTTTTCTTTCTGCAGCACTAATCATAATTCATATGGTAAAATATACCCCCTCATTTTGTTCCTTTTTAAATTAAGTGTTTTAAGAGTTACCACTTTATTCCAATCAAGATGGCTTCAGGTGTGCCATACCTTTGTAATAAGTAGGACTGTTAGCGCTCTAGTTGTTCTTTAGAACACTCTGGGACATTCTGTCATTGGGCTATACTTGGGCTACATCTGGGTGATATTTGGGCTACATTTGGGCTCTTTTGTCTCTGGTGGCCATTTTGGGAGACTGCATGTCAGAACTTTTTAATGAAATAGAAGAGGATTTGAAAAGTCACTCAAAATGTGCCCTAATTTTTCTTTCTGCAGCACTAATAATACCTTCTATTGCATAATATACCCCCTCATTTTGTTCCTTTTTAAATTAAATGTTTTAAGAGTTACCACTTTATTCCCATCACGATGGCTCCAGGTGTGCTATACCTTTGTAATAAGTAGGACTGTTAGCGCTCTAGTTGTTCTTTAGAACACTCTGGGACATTATGTCATTGGGCTATACTTGGGCTACATCTGGGTGATATTTGGGCTACATTTGGGCTCTTTTGTCTCTGGTGGCCATTTTGGGAGACTGCATGTCAGAATGTTTTAATGAAATAGAAAAGGATTTGAGAATAATTTTTCATTCTGCAGCACTTATCATACTTTCTATGGCATAATATACCCCCTCATGTTGTTTCTTTTTAAATTAAATGTTTTAAGAGTTACCACTTTATTCCAATCAAGATGGCTTCAGGTGTGCCATACCTTTGTAATAAGTAGGACTGTTAGCGCTCTAGTTGTTCTTTAGAACACTCTGGGACATTCTGTCATTGGGCTATACTTGGGCTACATCTGGGTGATATTTGGGCTACATTTGGGCTCTTTTGTCTCTGGTGGCCATTTTGGGAGACTGCATGTCAGAATGTTTTAATGAAATAGAAAAGGATTTGAGAAGTCACTCAAAATGTGCCCTAATTTTTCATTCTGCAGCACTAATCATACTTTCTATGGCAAAATATACCCCCTCATGTTGTTTCATTTTAAATTAAATGTTTTAAGAGTTACCACTTTATTGCAATCAAGATGGCTTCAGGTGTGCCATACCTTTGTAATAAGTAGGACTGTTAGCGCTCTAGTTGTTCTTTAGAACACTCTAGGAGGCTGCAGTAGAACACAAAGGAATCAACTGACAGTCTCTGTCCTTGTTGGATGTACATGTTTTACTGAGAATGTCAGACTTCATTTTCACATGACTGAGAAAGATAACGTGAATTTACAGAAAATATGCTTTCAGTTTAGCTTATAGATCCCCTTCCAAACCACTGTGGGAAAATCATGAGATATTAGTTTTCTTTCAAACAATATTCATGATATCACAGCAGAAGGTTTTTTCACATGGTAAAATCACCTTAGAACCCACCACAATTCCTAAAACGAGTATGGTACCATCAACAAATGATTTATAATGTAACTAAAGTCCTAAAACCCTCTATTAACTACAATGCTTTTTAATGAGGTGCTATCATGTATATTGGTCCCAAGATGGCTGCCAACACTTCTTGGATGAAGTGCTGACAGCCAATCAGATCAGATGTGTGGTTAGGCTCCGCCCAGATATATATCTTTTTTTGAACCTAAATTACTCAAAATCCACTGGAGCACATATATTGAGACCTAGCAAAGGCACATCGGGCTAACAGTCCCTACAATTTTGCCAAGTTTCGTGCAAATCCATTTAGCCGTTCGAGTTAAAAGTGAGGCCAACCGCCCTATGGAAATTAACATGGGAAAAACATGTTTTGGGACCCCCCTTTTTTCTCGGCCCCCCCTTGATGAAACCCCCCCAAATTGTCAGGGGCTGCTCAGAAACAAAATGTTCCATTTTCCTGAAAATTTCAGCCAATTCCGTCCACAAACGCCAAAGTTATTAGACATAGAATTTTCAAAAATCCCATAGAGGAAAAATCCTAACTATATATACCTACTGGCGACTGCCAGTAGGTAATATATATATATATATATATATATATATATATATATATATATATATATATATATATATATATATATATATATATATATATATATATATATATATATATATATATATATTCACTGAAAAAACATAGGTTTCAGCCACGGAATTAGCATTTAAGAAACCTTAGAAATTCACTGAAAAAAACATGGGTTTCACACATGTTATAGTTAGCTGGACATTTAACTCATACCAAACCATTGAAATTCCCTCGTTATAGTTAGTTCAGCTAACTATACCTCGCGCGCCCGCAATGCACTACTGATGATGTCACATATTACATCACTCATGACATGGTCAGTGTCATCACTCATGACATCACTGATGACATCTCAAATGACATCACTGATGACATCATCCAGTGAATGTGTGTCTGTCTAAAAAATAAACATTTTTTATATATGTATATCTAAAGGTCAATGGAAGAATAAATGGGTAAATAAGTGTCTAAATGGATGTTTGTTTTGTAAAATTGATTGTATAACTGTTATTAAGTGTATCTTAGTGAATACATGTATTAGCGAGTAATGTTTATATATGTAAATATCTGTATCAGTGTCTCACTTTGTGTATAAGTGGCTGAATGGGTTGGTGAGTAGCTACATGAGTGTCTATATGGGTTATTAGTTAGTTTTTTGAGTATCAGAATGATTGTTTGTATGGTTTGGTGGGGGGTATTACTTAGCGCACATATGCATGAATGACTGACTCACTGTATGTGTTTTGAAGACAGCATGTGTGCAGGACTGTATGGATGGATGAGTGTGTGTATGGGTGTGTTAGTGAGTGAATGACTGTCTCAATAGTATCTTCATGAGTAACTACATATGTTTTAAACTAGTATATGTGATTATTGATGTATATAAGTGAGTATATGTGAGAGTGAGAGATTGGAAGAGTTCCGGTATAAATAAGTATGTGTTTCTATAAGTGATTGTTTAAGAGAGTAAGTATGTGTACGTTTCTGTAGAAGTAAGTGTAGTGGTGTGTGTGTATAGCTGTATATGCAAGTAAATGGATGTTTGATCGTTTATTTGCATGTGTGAGTATGTGTGTGAGTAACTGTATGGATGAGTATCGGTGTGTAACAGAATGTATAGGTGTATGAGTACATATGATGAGTGAGTACATGTATGACTGACTATATAGAACTGTTGGTGAATGAGTGGATGTGTATGTAGATGTTGGAATTACTGAATAGGTTGTTGTAACTGGTATTGGTATCTCCCTTCTTGTGAAAATTGTAGTTTCTATTTTTGAATGTGTGTATCAAAGGTTATATTAGGGTGAGAGGAGGTCTGCCACTTTTTCACAAGGATGATGTCATCAGGGATGCCATCAGTGATGTCATTTGAGATGTCATGAGTGATGTCATGAGTGATGTCACTGACCATGTCATGAGTGATGTAATGTGTGACGTCATCAGCAGTGCATTGCGGGCGCGCGTGTTATAGTTAGCTAAACTAACTATAACGGGGGAATTTCAATGGTTTTGTATGAGTGAACTGTCCAGCTAACTATAACATATGTGAAACCTATGGTTTTTATAGTGAATTTCTAAGGTTTTTTTAATGATAATTCCTAACTATAACGTGGCTGAAACCTATGGTTTTTTCAGTGAATTTGCAAGGTTTTTTAAATGCTAATTCCTAACTATAACGCGGCTGAAACCTGTGGTTTTTTCAGTGAATTTCAAAGGTTTTGTAAATGATCATTTTTAAATGAATTAACTGTTATATTTTTTCATACTGATTTACTACATTGTTTTAAAGTATTTATTTTTAGATATTTTATTTTTTAAATTACATTACATATTTTTTATATAAATTGAAAAAAAATGTTTTTAAAAATATTGAAATTGTAAGATTGTTTTTTTTATTTTATATATTTTTTTATTTATATATATTTTATATAGCAAGCAATGATATTCTATGGAAGGAAATTCAAGTTACTGGTAAGTACAGTAAAAATTACTTTTCAGGATCAGTACTGGGCTGAAAGATGCAGCACTGAGGTCTCTCCTGATAACAGGCGAGTAAATCGGAATTCGTAGTTCGGCTGATTTTAGAGGAATTAAAGTTCCAAAACTCCACACTTAGAAGAATTTCCAGGTGAAACCAGTCAATGTTAGCCTATGGAAGGAAATTCAAGTTACTGTAAGTATGGTTAGAATAATTTTTCAGGATCAGTAGTGGGCTGAAAGATGCAGCACTGAGGTCTCTCCTGATAACAGGTGAGTAAATCGGAATTTATAGTTCGACTGATTTTAGAGGAATTTTTTAAAGTTCCAAAACTCCACACTTAGAAGAATTTCCAGGTGAAACCAGTCAATGTTAGCCTATGGAAGGAAATTCCAGTTACTGTAAGTATGGTTAGAATAATTTTTCAGGATCAGTAGTGGGCTGAAAGATGCAGCACTGAGGGCTCTCCTGATAACAGGTGAGTAAATCAGAACTCCTAGTTCGGCTGATTTTAGAGGAATATTTGTACGTTTCAAAAATAGACACTTCGAAACTTTTCTGGTGAAAACCACACAATAGATTCCTATGGAAGGAAATACAAATTACTGGTAAGTACGCTTAGATTTATTTTTCAGGGTCCGTAGTGGGCTCAAAGATGAAGCACTGACGTCTCTTGTGGTAACAGGTGAGTAAATCGGATTTTGTAGTTCGGCTGATTTTAGAGGAATATTTTGCTCAATAGTGAAGGAAGGGGGCGGGGCCTGAGGTGACATGTGTGCAAACACGCCCTGTGGCGCGTTTTAAGTTGGGGAATTAATTCCTCTTCAATCCTGAGGTCCCCTGTGTGCCAACTAGCTCACCAGGTACCTCCAGTCTGGATTGAAGAGGTATTAATTCCCCAACTTAAAATGTGCCACAGGGCATGTTTGCACAAATATCACCTCAAGCCCCGCCCCCAACCTTCACTTCTATGCAAACGCGCCCCATAGCACGTTCTAAGTTGGGGGATGAAGTCCCCTTGCATACTGGGGGTCCCTGGCGGCCAACTAGCCCACCAGGAACCTCCAGTATGCGCCAGGGGGCTGCGAATATTAGAGCCCCGGGGAGGTGGGGGTCCCCAGGGCTTGTGGGGGACCTTGAACCCCCCACAATGGTTTTTATCTTTTTTTGTTTTCAAAAGAAGCTTGAGGGGTGACAGTCCCCGAGGCTGCGGGGGGGCCGTGAGCCCCCCCACATACTTCATATTAAAGCCCCGGGGTGGCGGTCCCCGGTGCTCGGGGGGCCTTAGAGGCCCCCCATCATTATATAGTTAAACCCCGGGGTGGCGGTCCCCGGGGCTGCAGAGGGGCCATGTGCCCCCCGCTATAATACATACTTCGCCCCGGGCATGGCGGTCCCCGGGGCAGTAGCCCCCCCCCACACTTTATTTGTATAAAGCCCCCGGGTTTGGCTAATTTACATTAAAGAGCAGGAGCCACGCTTAATTTTTTTGTGATCAGCAGGATACGCGTACTCTACGCGTATCCCGCAATTTAAAAAAAAAATTCTGGGGCCTTGGGAGTCCTTTTGGGATCCCATAAGCAGGCCTAGGGGGTTGAGGGTGTTTCTACCCTAACCCCTTTTCGCGTTTTTTGTGTTTCTTTTTCTGTTTTCTTGTGCCTCGATTCTACTGAGGCACAAGATGGCTACCAACAATTCCTGGTTTGGAGTGTTGACAGACAGTTGACAGCCAATTAGCATCCAGCTCGTGCTTGTAATGGTACGCGTATAATCCTCGGACGGTACGCATACAGTACTTCGTCCATAGATATATCTATGAATTTACATTTGATTTTCTCAGGAACAACTGAACGGATTTACACCATTTAACAAAAAGCGTAATCGGGGAACCAAACTCTACCTTTTTACCAAATTTGGTGTTATTCCGTTCAGCAGTTCAGGCTCTAGCCGTGTCTAAAAGTCCCTAGGGAAAATTACATGGAGAAAACACATTTTGGGACCCCACTTTTTTCTTGGCCCCCGCTTCACGAATCACCCCGAAACTTTCAGGGAACGAGAGGAGCACCCCATCTTCTTTGAGAATCTTGCGAAGATACGTCAACCGGCGCCAAAGTTATTCCAAATAGATTGTTGCGGATTTCCTATGGAAACTAGGTCCTAACTATAACTACCTACTGGCGACCGCCAGTAGGTAATATATATGTATGTATGTATATATATATATATATATACATATATATATATTCACTGAAAAAAAACTTAGGTTTCAGGGGCGTTATAGTTAGCTGGACATTTCACTCGTACAAAACCATTGAAATTCGCCCGTTATAGTTAGTTCAGCTAACTATAACTAGCGAGCCCGCACTGCACTGCTAATGACGTCACATATTACATAACTCACGACATGTTCAGTAACATCACTCATGACATCACTGATGACATCTCAAATGACATCACCGATGACATCACTGATTACATCATCCTTGTGTTAGTGGCAGACCTCCTCTGACGCTAATATAACCTTTGATACATACATTCAAAAATAGAAACTAAAATTTTCAAAACAATGGACATACCAATACCAGGTACAACAACCTATTCAGTAATTCCAAGATCTACATACACATCCACTCATTCACCAACAGTCCTATATAGTCACTCATACATGTACTCACTCATCATATGTACTCATACACCTATACATCCTGTTACACACAGCCACTCATCCATAGATTTACTCACACACATAGTCACTCATGCTAATAAAGAAGCAAACATTTGTTTACTTGCATATACAGTTATACACACACCACCAGACTTACTTCCACAGAAACTTACACATACTTACTCTTTTAAACAATCACTTATAGAAACACATACTTATTCATACATGAACTCTTCCAATCTCTCACTCTCACATATACTCACTTATATACACCAATACTCACATATACTAGTGTAAGATATATGTAGTTACTTATAAAGACACTATTGAGACAGTCATTCACTCACTAACACACCCATACACACACTCATCCACCCATACAGTCCTGCACACATATTGTCTTCAACACATACAAACAGTGACTCACTCATTCATGCATCTATGCACTAAGTAATACCCCCAACTGAACCATACAGACACTCATACTAGAAAAAACAAGTAATAACCCATATAGACACTCATGTAGCTACTCACCAACCCATGATGTCACTTATACACAAAGTGAGAGACTGATACAGATATCTACATATTTAAACATTACTCACTAACCCATGTATTCACTAAGATACACGTAATCAGTCCGTTATACAATCAATTTTACAAAAAAAATCATTCATTTAGTCACTTATATACCCATTTATTCTTCCATCGACCTTGAGATATACATATATAAAACATATTTAATTTTCAGAAAAACACATATTAACTGGATGATGTCATCAGTGATGTCATTTGAGATTTCATCAGTGATGTTAGGAGTTTTGTCACTGACCATGTCATGAGTGATGTAATATGTGACATCATCAGCAGTGCATTGCGGGCACACGAGTTATAGTTAGCTGAACTAACTATAACAGGGGAATTTCATTGGTTTTGTACGAGTGAAATGTCCAGCTAACTATAACGCCCCTGAAACTTATGTTTTTTTCAGTGAATTTATAAAGTTTTTTAAATGTTAATTCCGAACTATAATGGGCCTGAAACCTATGTTTTTTTCAGTGATATATAGATATCCAAAAAAAACAAAGATCATAGTTAGGCTGACATTTCACTCGTACAATACCAGAGAAATTCAGACATCGTAGTTAGCTGAGTTAACTATAAATTGCGCCCCCGCAATGCACTGCTTATGACCTAACATCTCAAATGACATCACTGAGGACATCAGTGATTACATCAAACAGTCACTGTGAGTGTTTTACAAAAGTTCATGAGTGTTAAATATATATACCTAGGTGTATTAGTGAATCAGTGGTTGTATGAGTGACTGGATGACTGAGTGGGGGCGTGACTGACTGTATAAGTGAGTGATTAGGTGTCTCAGTGAATGTATGGATGAGTGACTGGGGAATGTATCTCTCTTTCAGTTGTTGTCTGACTGGGTGTATGAGTGTGTTAGTGGGTACATGAATGGCTATATGGGTGATTGATTGGTTGACTATCTATGGTTGTCTATGTGTGTGGGTGAGGAGGTGTGTGACTCCCTTTATGGGGTAGTGAGTACATTTGTGAGAAGCTTTATGAGTGAGTGAGTGTCTGTATGGCTGTGTTGGTGATTTAGTGCTTGTTTCAGTATGGGTCAGTAACTGTATGTGAAAAGTAGTATGGGTGAGTGACGGGGTACATGAGTGTCTATGTGTGAGTGAGTGAATGTTAGAGTGGCTATATGAATGAGTACATGCTTCTGTCGGTGACCGTGTAGGTGAATGAGTACATGTTAATATTTGTATGAGCAAATAAGTGGATGTGTATGTAACTGCTTGAGTTAGTATGTACCTGTATGATTGACAGTATTGTTGAATTTGTAGGTGTGCAAGTAGTTCTATGGGTGACTCACTCAGTGTGTGAGTACCTTAGTAGATATATGAGTAGATATAGAAGTGGATATATCTATGGCTGTGTTGGTAACTGAGCAGGTGTATGAGTGACAGTTTGGGTGAGAATGTAGATATGTGTGTAGATCTATGAATTAGTGAGTGGCTGTGTAAGTACTGGTATGGCTCTGTCAATGGGTTTGTGAATGGTTCTGGGAGTGACACTGGGTGTTTACACAATTCTATAGGAGTGTGAGTGAGTGTTTCAGAGATGATGTGGATGACGTCATCACTGAAGTCATCAGTAATGTAAGTTGAGATGTCATCTGTGATGTTATCAGTGATTTCACTGACCATGTCATAAGTGATGTAATATGTGAGGTCATAAACAGTGCATTGCGAGGGCACAAGTTATGGTTAACTCAGCTAACTATTAACTGCTTAATTTCTCTGTTTTTTTATGAGTGGTGCGTTAGCCTAACTATAACGTCCCTGTAATCTTTAGTTTTCCAAGGTTTTTTAACTAGCAGTTACATTTCCAGAGTGGTGAAGAAAGGGGCTGGGCCTCTGACCAGCTCTCAGGAATTCGGCTGCATAGGACTTACAGGAGGTACCTGAAGGGCTTCTTGGCCCCCAAGGACCCTCAGGAGTACAGTGGACTACATCCCCCAACCAGTAGTATACCAGGGGGCATGTTTGCAGAGTCATGGGGAAAGGGGGGTATGGTCTCCACAGACCTCTTAGCAATCCCAATGTGTGGGACTTAGTGGGGGTAACAGGAGGGCTAGTTGGCCCCAAGGACTTCCTTGGTGGTCAGCTACCCCTCCTATTACCTCCAGTAAGTCCCACACAGCAATATTGCTAAATTCTGTTAGCCGACCACACCCTCTTTTTCCACAACTCTGCAACTGAGCCTCCTGGTGCGCTCTTGGTTGGGTGATGAACCTTCGCTGCTGAGGTTCCAAGAGGTGCCAACTAGCCCACCTGTTACCTCCAGTAAACCCCACACAATTGGATTACTGATAGGTAATCAGAGGCCACGTCCGCTTTCTCCACCACTCTGCAAATGCACCTCCTGGTTTGGGAATGAAATCCACTTTAGTCCTCAGTATGCAAGGGGACCTTATCCCCCCACCAGCAGTGCGCCAAGAGGCGTATTTGCAGTGTGGTGTAAAAAGGTGCATGGCCTTCGAGCACCTCTCAGCCATCCCACTGTGTGGGGCTTACTGGAGGTACCAGGTGGGCTAGTTGGCCCCTTAGAACCCTCAGCAGCGACGGGTACTTGATCCCCCAACCAAGCGCATGCCAGGAGGCACGTTTGCAGAGTAGCAGACAAAGGAGGCTTGGCCTCCGGCGAGTTGACGGCTTCCTTTTTTTTATTTAGAAAAGGAGGCTGGGTGGCCCCCCTTCCCTTGGCGCATTGGGGCCCCATTGACTCCATCCCCGGGGCCTGTCCCAATTTTTTATTTGTGTTTTTATAATATAACAGGAGGGGGCCCAAACGGAAAAAGGATGAACTAAATAATAAAGGACACCTCTAAATAATTATTATTAAACTTATTTAAGAAATAATATTTACTTGAATCTAAAGGTTAATATTTGATGCTATGTCATGTTATGTTATGTTATGTTATGTTATGTTATTAAAATTTCTATAGCGCACAGCTGCCCCAGTCAAAATAGACATGGGGAGATAGTGAAAAGTTGTGGATAATTTCAAGAAAAAATAGAATAATTTCTTATAGTTCTCCATGCCGAATTGAAGACTAGGGTGTATTAATTGCACAGTCATGAGTGTATGATGCAACCCTAATAGAATACTAGAGTATTCATATAGTGGCATTTTCCCAGGGGATCTCGGCATTCAAGCCTCTCTGAAAGGTACCCAAGGAAAAGATCCAGAAGACTTCCCTCAGGACATAGCATCAAATATTAACCTTTAGATTCAAGTAAATATTATTTCTTAAATAAGTTTAATAATAATTATTTAGAGGTGTCCTTTATTATTTAGTTCATCCTTTTTCCGTTTTTTCTATATAGTTTTAATTAGCTTATACTCCGTTTGTCTGAATTAATTAATGAATTTATTTTCTTTATTTATATTTAATCCATGCATACAACATATGTTGGATCGTATATATACTTCACCATCCCTGGGGCTCCAACTTGAGCGCCATCTTTGACTAAGTTGCATACCAAGAATTTGTAGCATTTAGCCCTTGTTTGTTATCAATACCGACAGAATTACAACAAACATAAATTAATATGAAGGAAAATTTTGTTTATATCTTTATCCTTGTAGCATAGCTATCCGATTGAACATTAATCGCTAACTAAACTCATATTGGTCGCCATGTTAAAACGGACTGCCTTCTGCTGTATAGCCCGTTTTCTCTTTCAATCATCAGTAGAGACCTTAGTCCGTTATCGCTGCTCCTTACTATGCTCGGTTTGGGATTTTTCGCGCCTTTCTATGGGCTTTAAATACTATCCCGAGTTAGAATACTTATTTTCTTTTATCGGTGAAGCAGAGCCCTCCCGACCACGGAACAGCACCATCTTGCTGCACGCTCGGCGGTGATCTTTTATTAGGTAAGACATAGCGGAGGAGCGTATTTCTTTTGATCGGCAATTACTTTTTTGCTACTTGCTATCGTGGTACATCTTTACTAGTTCATACCCTCGGGTTTTTTTACTTTTTAGTTTACAACAGCCCCTAAATACCCAATGTGAAGAGGCGTCTCCAACACCTTGTTGAAATCAAAGTTTTTTAATCTAGAAGACGTGGTGCTACGCTTAAAAAGGTATATCCATTGGTATACGTTCTTCATTTAATTTCTATGTAGGTAGAACATCCGTTGCCAAGTTATCACTAGTAACCCCTTATCTTTATATTGTGTATATATTTTTCCCTCTGCAGTAACAAGCTATCAAGCATTTGGCACTAAACCAGTGATCTGTGGGGTTATCAGCTTCTTAAGCGCCGCCTCTCCTCCACCTCTTTTGGATTGAAACGTCAATCGAGGAATCGAAGGTATTTAAATAGCGTTACATTATTATAACGCTACTATGATATGTAGCATGTCTGGCATCAAACTGGTGCCATAGCCAACGCAAGATGTAACTATTCTAGCTAATTCTTATCCTTTTTTACTCTTACCTGTTCCTTAGTGATGTGAGATCTGACGTTAACATAGAGGGTGTCTATCTACACCTTTATCTGCTTGAAATAACCTGTTTCGAGCAACTCGACAAACCTTTCCCCATATATATATATAGAAGATCACCACAAGGACTACAACATAATTTATCAGGTAAAATAAATACCCACTCTGTTCTCTTTAATTACAATCATTCTTCCCTATACCCAAGCAGCTACAAATATTTTGGTATGATCAAGTTATATTGTTATTTGTTGTATTCTGGTTCTTTGATAATTACAGATCAGACAACACACAGCTGTATGCCTTTATGAACTTAACGACCAAGAATCTAATCTACTTAGCATCTCTTAAACTGCTCACTTAATAGAAACTGCAACATTGTCTTTATCTTTTCTATAGTGCCACAGATAGGCCCTAATCTATCAGGTACCCATTAATATAAATAAAATTAAGGGAAACAACATCAGATATGTACTTTGTTTCAACATCTACTCCAGTTATATTTTGGTTGAGAAATTAGTTTCTACCCCTCAGCTATTAACAGCTCAGTTAAGGTGTTTGGTACACTATACAACCATGTGTGCTCAAAGTGATTCCTTTACAATTAATTCCTTATATATTTGGATGTTTTTTAATCAAACAGGAATTAGCCTTTATCAAGGGGCTCCCCTTGTGATTATGAAATTATGAGAAGATGCAATTCAATTTCTGATATACTAAGCAAGAACAAAATTCTTTTGCTGTAAGTTGTTTTTGAATTACTCATATTAGCCATCTTGTGTTTTGAATGATCTGCTACCTCTATTTAAATACGTAGATATTATACCATCATCAAGAAGAAGGCATTTATCTGTTTTTCATTAGGAGATCTTGAATGTTATCCTACTGAGCACTTAGAAAATATTTCCAAGAAAATAACTGTCTATTATATGACTTTAGTGTCCAAATTCATAAGTCTAGAACTGTCAGGTTGAGAAGAACTTTGATTTTAATAATAGGAAATGTAAAATTGTTATATTTTTACAATTGTATTTGTAACACTTACGTATAGAATATATTTTTTGTTTATACATTAATTGGTCACTAGAATACTGATGTATGTCTTTCTTACAAAAATGTATTTTCAGAGTTCTCATCCAGTGACTCCTGAGGAAGGCGTTTTTTCAGCCGAAACGTGCGTCGAGTTCTGTTGTCAATCTTTATATTTTGTGTATGAACTATTTTAACTGTAATGATTATGATTTAAGTATTTTGTGTATTTATGGTGATTATAATGTGTTATGTCTCTTTTATTGTATCATATAGTTTCAACGTGTTGTAGTTACTATATGATTTTTATCTATGCAAATTAAATATATTTTTAATATATAATCATATTTCATTGTTCCTCTCTCTGTATAGTTTAGACCAATTGTTCACTAACTCCTGCTGACGGCCTAGGTTATTTTTCTCATATTGAGGAGTAGCTTTACTACAGTGATCTAATGAGCAACTAGAGTGCTAACATTCAGAATTTATGGCAAATGTGTGACACATCTGAATGCCTTCTTGATGGAACCAAAGTAAACAAGCATTGAAAATGCAATATATCTCGCCCTCGTTTAAGTTAAAGCAATTCTGTTTGTAATGAGGTGGCTTTTTAGCTTTGCTTTCATTAGTGTTTTCAAACTTTCATGTAAATAACATGCATATGTATGCATATATGTATATGTATGCATGCATTTATATTTGTATTTATATAGATATGCAGATTATATATGTTTATATATGTATGTATATATATATACACATACATATATCAATGCATATGCATATATATGCATATATATATGTGTATATGTGTACGTGTAGAGAGAGGTAGAGGTGTAGAGGTAGAGGTGTAGAGGTAGAGGTGTAGAGGTAGAGGTGTAGAGGTAGAGGTAGAGGTAGAGAGGTAGAAGTAGAGAGGTAGAGACTAGTAGAGAGAGAAGAGAGAGGTAGAGAGTAGAGAGTGAGTAATAGAGAGTAGAGAGTGAGTAGTAGAGAGTACTAAAGAGCAGTAGAGAGAGTAGCAGAGAGTGAATAGTAGAGAGTAGTAGAGTGAGTAGTAGAGAGTAGTAGAGAGTGAGTAGTAGAGAGTAGTAGAGAGTAAGTAGTAGTGAGTAGTAGAGAGCAGTAGAGAGTGAGTAGTAGAGAGTAGTAAAGAGAGAGTAGTAGAGCGTGAGTAGTAGAGAGTGAGTAGTAGAGAGTGAGTAGTAGAGAGTGAATAGCAGAGAGAATAGTAGAGAGTAGTAGAGAGTGAGTAGTAGAGTGAGTAGTAGAGAGTAGTAGAGAGAGTAGTAGAGAGAGAGTAGTAGAGAGTAGTAGAGAGTGAGTAGTAGAGAGTGAGTAGTAGAGAGTAAGTGGTAGAGTGAGTAGTAGAGTGAGTAGAGAGTGAGTAGTAGAGAGTAGTAGAGAGTGAGTAGTAGAGAGAGAGTAGTAGAGAGTAGGGAGTAGTAGAGGGTAGGGAGTAGTAGAGAGTGAGTAGTAGAGAGTAGTAGATAGTGAGTAGTAGGGAGTGAGTAGTAGAGAGAGAGTAGTAGAGAGTAGTAGAGTAGTAGAAAATGAGTAGTAGAGAGTGAATATTAGAGAGTAGTGGAGTAGTAGAGAGTGAGTAGTAGAGAGTAGTGGAGAATATTCCAAAGTTTGGCACAGCACCACTTGCACAACAAGTCCAATCAAATCATATCACTTAGAGTCCTTATTGAAGCTCTGAATCTTGGTGCATATTCACATGTTTTTATTTCCCTTAAGTTTACGTACCACAGCCAGCCGATGCGTTTCGTTCTATACAACAGAACTTCTTCAGGGCGTTCTTATTTCCTTCAAGTTATGTCGGTATTTTGTTGTCATATAACTAGATATTTCTTCCAAATGTTAGACAAGTCGTAAGTACATTCTTATTCAAAGTGACTAGGTATCAATTTTACCCACACAATTCGGGCAGGCTTGAGTAATTTAGAGCATCCTCAAAGTCAGTCTTTCAAAAACTCCAAAGTATAGGACATGATAATCCAAATCCAAATGTTTCTCAAGGAAAGTCATTTTCAATCGTTCGGAATATCGGCGTTTGGGCAGATATGACCCACGGACACGGTTTATGACTTTTCTTGAGAAACATTTGGATTTGGATTATCATGTCCTATACTTTGGAATTTTTGAAAGACTGACTTTGAGGATGCTATAAGTTACTCAAGTCCATGGATGCTGCTGGGAACGCCCCCAGCAACACCCATTGCACGCCCCTTTAACGCAGGACACTCCGTTAAAGGGACTGATATTTATCAGGCAGGATTACGCCAAAAAAAGTGGCTTAGTCCTGCCTGATAAATATCACTCAGTCTTCTGCGCCACCGGAACGTCACAAAAAGTGACGTTCCGGAGGCGCAAGGGGCTCGTAAATAAGGCCCCATAGGTTTCACACTCGTTATAGTTAGGAATCAGCATTAAAAAAAACTTTGAAATTCACTGAAAAAAACATAGGTTTCAGGCCTTATATAGTTAGGAATTAGCATTTAAAAAACCTTACAAATTTACTGAAAAAAACATAGGTTTCTGGCCTTATATAGTTAGGAATTAGCATTTGAAAAACCTTGCAAATTCACTAAAAAAAACATAGGTTTCAGGCCTTATATAGTTAGGAATTAGCATTTAAAAAACCTTTGAAATTCACTGAAAAAAACCATAGGTTTCAGGCCTTATATAGTTAGGAATTAGCATTTAAAAAACCTTTGAAATTTACTCAAAAAACTATAAGTTTTAGGGGTGTTGTAGTTTGCTGTACATTTCACTCATACAAAACCATTGAAATTGTTCCTATATAGTTAGCTGTACTAACTATATTTCGCGCACCCGCAATCCACTGCTGATGATGTCACATATTACATCATTCATGACATGGTCAGTGACATCACTGATGGCATTTTAAATGACATCAATAATGACATCACTGATGACATCATCCAGTGAATGTGGTTTGCTTCGTTATTTAAATTAAATTTAGTACAACTAACTATAAAGGAGCAATTTCAATGGTTTTGTGTGAGTGAAATGTCCAGCAAACTATAACACCCCTAAAACTTATAGTTGTTTGAGTAATTCCTAACTATATAAGGCCTGAAACCTATGGTTTTTTCAGTGAATATATATATATATATATATATATATATATATATATATATATATATATATTACCTACTGGCGATAGCCAGTAGGTATATATAGTTAGGATTTTTTTCCTATGGGATTTTTGAAAATTCTATGTCGAATAACTTTGGCTTATGAGGACAGAATTGGCTGAAATTTTCAGGAAAATGGAACATTTTGTTTCTGAGCAGCCCCTGAAAATTTGGGGGGTTTTCGTCAAGGGGGGGCCGAGAAAAAAGGGGGGTCCCAAAACGTGTTTTTCCCATGCAATTTTCCATAGGGCGGTTGGCCTCACTTTTAGCCTGAACGGCTGAATGGATTTACACCAAACTTGGCAAAATTGTAGGGACTGGTAGCCCGATGTGCCTTTGCTATGTCTCAAGATATAGGCTCCAGTGGTTTTTACGAAAATTAACTTTGAAAAATATAAATTGGGCTACATTGGGCTATATATATGTTGGAGCCCAAATGTAGCCCAATGTAGCCCAATGTAGCCCAATGTAGCCCAAAGATGGCCACCAGAGACAAAAAACCAAATGTAGCCCAAATATCAGCCAGATGTAGCCCAACTATAGCCCAATGACAGATTGTCCCAGAGTGTTCTAAAGAACAACTAGAGTGCTAACAGTCCTACTTATTACAAAGGTATGGCACACCTGAAGCCATCTTGATTGGAATAAAGTGGTAACTCTTAAAACATTTAATTTAAAAAGGAACAAAATGAGGGGGTTCATTTTGCCATAGAAAGTATGATTAGCGAATATATGACGAAATCCCGCATACCATCAGTCCGCAAAAAAAATCCTGCATGTACTATTAGGCCGCAAATTAAAATAACGAAAACTTTTAGAACGAATATGCCTTTAGCATACACTAAACAACTAAACTACCCTAAACCCTAAAACACTACCCCCAGCATGACCCTACACTACACAAACAGTACAACACTACCCTAAACCCTAAAACACTACCCCCAGCATGACCCTACACTACACAAACACTACAACACTACCCTAAACCCTAAAACACTACCCCCAGCATGACCCTACACTACACAAACACTACAACACTACCCTAAACCCTAAAACACTACCCCCAGCATGACCCTACACTACACAAACACTACAACACTACCCTAAACCCTAAAACACTACCCCCAGCATGACCCTACACTACGCAAACACTACAACACTACCCAAAACTCTAAAACACTACACCCCAGCATGACCCTACACTACGCAAACACTACAACACTACCCTAAACCCTAAAACACTACCCCCAGCATGACCCTACACTACACAAACACTACAACACAACCCTAAACCCTAAAACACTACCCCCAGCATGACCCTACACTCCGCAAACACTACAACACAACCCTAAACCCTAAAACACTACCCCCAGCATGACCCTACACTACGCAAACACTACAACACTAACCTAAATCCTAAAACACTACCCCCAGCATGACCCTACACTACGCAAACACTACAACACTACCCAAAACCCTGCAACACTACACCCCAGCATGACCCTACACTACGCAAACACTACAACACTACCCTAAACCCTAAAACACTACCCCCAGCATGACCCTACACTACGCAAACACTACAACACTACCCAAAACCCTAAAACACTACACCCCAGCATGACCCTACACTACGCAAACACTACAACACTACCCTAAACCCTAAAACACTACCCCCAGCATGACCCTACACTACGCAAACACTGCAACACTACCCTAAACCCTAAAACACTACCCCCAGCATGACCCTACACTACGCAAACACTACAACACTACCCTAAACCCTAAAACACTACCCCCAGCATGACCCTACACTACGCAAACACTACAACACTACCCTAAACCCTAAAACACTACCCCCAGCATGACCCTACACTACGCAAACACTACAACACTACCCTAAACCCTAAAACACTACCCTCAGCATGACCCTACACTACGCAAACACTACAACACTACCCAAAACCCTAAAACACTACCCCCCAGCATGACCCTACACTACGCAAACACTACAACACTACCCAAAATCCTAAAACACTACCCCCAGCATGACCCTACACTACGCAAACACTACAACACTACCCTAAATCCTAAAACACTACCCCCAGCATGACCCTACACTACGCAAACACTACAACACTACCCAAAACCCTAAAACACTACACCCCAGCATGACCCTACACTACGCAAACACTACAACACTACCCTAAACCCTAAAACACTACCCCCAGCATGACCCTACACTACGCAAACACTACAACACTACCCAAAACCCTAAAACACTACACCCCAGCATGACCCTACACTACGCAAACACTACAACACTACCCTAAACCCTAAAACACTACCCCCAGCATGACCCTACACTACGCAAACACTACAACACTACCCTAAACCCTAAAACACTACCCCCAGCATGACCCTACACTACGCAAACACTACAACACTACCCTAAACCCTAAAACACTACCCTCAGCATGACCCTACACTACGCAAACACTACAACACTACCCAAAACCCTAAAACACTACCCCCAGCATGACCCTACACTACGCAAACACTACAACACTACCCAAAACCCTAAAACACTACCCCCAGCATGACCCTACACTACGCAAACACTACAACACTACCCAAAACCCTAAAACACTACCCCCAGCATGACCCTACACTACGCAAACACTACAACACTACCCAAAACCCTAAAACACTACACCCCAGCATGACCCTACACTACGCAAACACTACAACACTACCCTAAACCCTAAAATACTACACCCCAGCATGACCCTACACTACGCAAACACTACAACACTACCCAAAACCCTAAAACACTACCCCCAGCATGACCCTACACTACGCAAACACTACAACACTATCCTAAACCCTAAAACACTACGCCCAGCATGACCCTACACTACGCAAACACTACAACACTACCCTAAACCCTAAAACACTAGCCCCAGCATGACCCTACACTACGCAAACACTACAACACAACCCTGAACCCTAAAACACTACCCCCAGCATGACCCTACACTACGCAAACACTACAACACAACCCTAAACCCTAAAACACTACCCCCAGCACCACAACTCCACACTACACTAACACAACACTACACTACACAACACTACACTACACTACACAATCACTAACCCACGAAAAAATTAACACAAACCCACTTACCTCTCTCGTCATCGTGGTGTTCACAACGCAAATGCATTTACCATACATGCCTTTAAAACGTAATTCTTTGTAAAGGCATGCGCGATAAATGCACATGCGTTTTGAAAAAATGCGGGATAATGGTATGCGAGCTCAATGACCTTGCGGGATAATGGTATGCGGACTGAAAGTCTGCGGGATAAAAAATGCGGGAAAATGGCTGCAAACCATGATTAGCAGCAGACTTCCCTGGTGAGCACTAGCTTTACTACAGTGATCTAATGAGCAACTAGAGTGCTAACATTCAGAATTTATGGCAAATGTGTGACACATCTGAATGCCTTCTTGATAGAACCAAAGTAAACAAGCATTGAAAATGCAATAGATCTCGCCCTCGTTTAAGTTAAAGCCATTCTGTTTGTAATGAGGTGGCTTTTTAGCTTTGCTTTTATTAGTGTTTTTAAAACTTTCATGTAAATAACATGCATATGTATGCATATATGTATATGTATGCATGCATTTATATTTATATAGATATGCAGATTACATATGTTTATATATGTATATTACCTACTGGCGATAGCCAGTGGGTATATATAGTTAGGATTTTTTCTCTATGGGATTTCTGAAAATTCTATGTCTAATAACTTTGGCGTTTGTGGACGGAATTGGCTGAAATTTTCAGGAAAATGGCACAGTTTTTTTCTGAGCAGCCCCTGAAAATTTGGTGGGGTTTCGTCAAGGGGGGGCCGAGAACAAAGGGGGGTCCCAAAACGCGTTTTTCCCATTCATTTTTCCATAGGGCGGTTGGACTCACTTTTAGCTCGAACGGCTGAATAGATTTACATGAAACTTGGCAAAATTGTAGATATGGTTTGCCCGACGTGCCTTTGCTATGTCTCAATATATGTGCTCCAGTGGATTTTGAGAAATTAACGTTTAAAAAAATATATATATCTGTGACAGCGCTCCGGTTAGCGCCCCGGTTCGCGTACCTGACGCGTAACGGAACTTCGCGAAGCGAATCTGATTGGCTCTCCGGTGTCTGTCAACATTCTAAACAAACCGGAGCGGCCGCCATCTTGTCTCTCGGTACGATCGAGAGACAAGATGTGGTGAAAAACGAAGGGGGAAATGAAGGAAAGGGGGCAAGGTAGACCACTCCTGACCCCCTAGGATTGATGAGGGGGATATTAAAGTGCCCCGCGGGGCAAAACATTTTGCGATTTTACGCCGTAGAGGCGCGTCCCGGTACGCGAACCGGGCAGCTCACCGGGCAGCTAACCGGGCAGCTAACCGGCAGCGTAGCTGTCAACATTGTAAACAGTCCGGAGCGGCCGCCATCTTGTCTCTCGGTAGGTTCGAGAGACAAGATGTGGTGAAAAAAGAAGGGGGAAATGAAGGAAAGGGGGCAAGGTAAACCCCTCCTGACCCCCTAGGATTTATGAGGGGGATATTAAAGTCCCCCGCGATTTTTTGCAGTAGAGGCGCTTCCCGGTACGCGAACCGGGCAGCTAACCGGCAGCGTAACGGGAGTCCGCCATCTTGTGTTTTTGGAGCGTCTGGTTCGCGTACCGGGTAGCGTCCCGGTAAGCGTAACAAGGGGAAAACCAAGAGAAACAGTAAAAAAAAAATTAAGGGAATAGATTTCCAGCAAACTTGGCAAAATTGTAGGGACTGTTTGTTTGATGTGCCTTTGCAAGGCCTCAAGATATGTGCACGTGTGGATTTTGTCTAATTAAGGTTAAAAAAAATATATATATCTGTAAGCGTGCTCCGGCACGCTTACGTTACGGGTTTTGTTTGCGCTGCAGAACCGATACGTCACGGTTATGCGACGCGTCATGAGGCGTCTCACGTGGCTACGTGATACGTCACGTAATAAAGAATATATTTTACAGCTATAGATATTAGCTTTTAAAAAACCAATGAAATTCACTGAAAAAACCATAGGTTATAGACCATATATAGTTAGGAATGTGCATTTAAAAAACCTTGAAAATTCACTGAAAAAACCATAGGTTAGAGACCATATATAGTTAGCTGGACATTTTATTGACAAAAAACCAATGAAATTCCATATATAGTTAGTTGCACTAACTATATATCGCGCACCCGCAATCCACTGCTGATGATGTCACATATTACATCATTCATGACATGGTCAGTGACATCACTGATGACATCACTGATGACATCTCAAATGACATCACTGATGACATCACTGATGACATCTCAAATGACATCAGTGATGACATCATGACACACCAATACCAGTTACTACATACGCACTCACTGATTCCTACGTCTACACACACATTCACTCATTCACCCATACAATCACTCATACATACAGTCACTCATTATTACAACACTATCATATGCACTCAATCACACTTCGATTTCCTCATCTATACAGTTAAACACAGAACACCATACTTTTCACACATATACTAACACATACTTACTCTCTTATACAATCACTGATACAAGTACACATTGATATGCACAGAGTCACACACCTCCCAGCCAGCCACACACACACTCAGTCTTCCATACATCCACTCATTCTTCAATATGTAAAACATATTTAAACTTTACAAAAACACACAGACACTAGATGATGTCATCAGTGATGTCATTTGAGATGTCATCAGTGATGTCATCAGTGATGTCATTTGAGATGTCATCAGTGATGTCATCAGTGACGTCACTGACCATGTCATGAATGATGTAATATGTGACATCATCAGCAGTGGATTGCGGGTGCGCGATATATAGTTAGTGCAACTAACTATATATGGAATTTCATTGGTTTTTTGTCAATAAAATGTCCAGCTAACTATATATGGTCTCTAACCTATGGTTTTTTCAGTGAATATATATATATATATATCAACTACTGGCGGTCGCCAGTAGGTAGTTATAGTTAAAACATTGTTTCCGTAGAAAATCCGCAACATTCTATTTGGAATAACTTTGGCGCCGGTGGACGAATCTTCGCAAATTTCTCCAAGAAAATGGGCTGCTCCGCTCCTTCCCTGAAGGTTTGGGGGTGAATCATGAAGCGGGGGCCGAGAAAAAAAGGGGGGTCCTAAAACGTGTTTTCCCCATGCAATTTTCCATAGGACCTTTAGCCAGGGCTACAGCCCGAACGGCTGAACGGAATTACACCAAATTTGGCAAAAATGCAGAGTTTGGTTCGCAGATCACACTTTTTGTTGGTGTAAATCTGTTCAGTGGTTCGTGAGAAAATCATAAGTATATCTATAGGAGCTTACTGTAAGCCTACTGTACTCTGTACCTTCCTGAGCACGAGCTGAATGCTAATTGGCTGTCAACACTCCAAACCAGGAAGTGTTGGCAGCCATCTTGTGCCTCGGTTCTAGCAGAAAAACAAACTTTTAAAACGCAAAAAGGGGGAAGGGTAGAAACACCCTGACCCTTCTAGGCCTGCTCAGGGGGTCCCACAAGGACCCCCAAGGCCCCAAAAAATGTTTGTTTGTTTTTTAAATTGTGGGGTCCGCGAACTCTGCGGAAAAAAATTATAATTCAGGTCTGCTTTTTTTAAAATTAGCCCCCTGGGGGACCAAATCCCGGGGGCATATTTTATAAAAAGTGTGGGGGGGCCCCAATCCCCACCACACTGCCCCAGGGACCGCCACCCCCCGGGGCAAAGTTATTATGGTAGTGGGGGGGCACCCAACCCCCCGCAGCTCCAGGGACCACCACCCCACAGAGCTTTGTTTGTAAGTGTGCGGGGGCTCATGGCCCCCCCGCAGCCCCAGGGACCACCACCACCCGGGGCTTCATACATGTTGGGAGGGGGCTGCGCAGCCCCCCTCCTGCAGCCCTCGATGGCCCTGGGGACCGCCACCCCCCAGGGTCGGCTCCTGCAGTGTCCCGGGGTGCCTAAACCCGGGACAATGCTGTTTGCTTTGGTAGGGCTGGAGCTTCGCGGCTCCCACCCTACCAGAGCAAACTGCTTTGATTTTTGAAAGAGAGAGCAGGAAACCTGCTCTCTCTTTCAAAAATCAAAGCCGATTGCTTTTCTGTATGGGGAGCAGCATGTTAGCTGCTTCACAAACAGAAAAGCAATGCCGGCTCCCGCAGGATGCAGGGAGCCGGCAGGGCCGGTGGGGGGCTTGGGGACCCCCCACAGCCCCCAGCGAGGAAGGCCAGGCCCTGGAAATGGGGTCCCCGGGGCTAGAAGTGGCCCAGGATGGGGGCCACGTGGACCCCCCCAAAAAAAAGTAAAAGGCAGACCCCGGGGGATGGAGTCCACGGGGCCGTAAGGGGGGCATAGGAGGGGGGCTATGCAGCCCCCCTCCACAAAAAATAAAAAAATTATGTTGGCCATGCCCCGGGGAATGGCGTCCCATTATATATCCCAATGAAATAGGCCACGGGCAGGGGGGCCACGCAGCCTCCTTCCCGATATCATAAAAAAAATAATTGGGGGCAGGCCCTGAGGAATAGGGTCCCCATGGCCAAAAAAAAAGAAAAAGAAGGGGGGCTACACAGCCCACCTTCTTAAAAGTTGTTTAAAAAAAAAAAACAGGATCAGGAGGAGGCCACACCCCCTCCCTGCACCTCTCTGCAAACGCACCCCCTGGCGCGTTTGCAGAGGGGAAAGTAATTCCCCTCGCATACTGAGGGTCGATGGGGGCCAACTAGCCCACCAGGAGCCTCCAGTATGGGCCAGGGGGCTCCCTTGCAGAGACGTGTAAAGAGGCCACGCCCCTTTTTACACATCTCTGCAATGGAGCCCCCTGGCGCATACTGGAGGGTGCTGGGGGCTAGTTGGCCCCAAGGGACCCCAGTATGTGAGGGGAATTAGTGCCCCCTCTGAAAAAGCGCCAGGGGCTGCGTTGCAGGGTGGTGTAAAAAGGGGCGTGGCCTCTTTACACCTCTCTGCAACGCAGCCCCCTGGCGCGCACTAGAGGTTCCTGGTGGGTTAGTTGGCCCCCAGGGACCCCCAGTATGCAAAGGGAATTAGTTCCCCCTCTAAAAAAGCGCCAGGGGGCTGCGTTGCAGAGAGGTGTAAAAAGGGGCTTAGCCTCTTTACACCTCTCTGCAACGCAGCCCCCTGGCGCACACTGGAGCTTCCTGGTGGTCTAGTTGGCCCCCAGGGACCCCCAGTATGCAAGAGGAATTAGTTCCCCCTCTGCAAACGCGCCACGGGGCTGCTTTGCAGAGAGGTGTAAAAAGGGGCGTGGCCTCATTACACCTCTCTGTAACGCAGCCCCCTGGTGCATACTGGAGGTTCCTGGTGGGCTAGTTGGCCCCCAGGGACCTTCAGTATGCAAGGGGAATTAGTTCCCCCTCTGCAAACGCGCCAGGGGGCTGCTTTGCAGAGAGGTGTAATGAGGAAACGCCCCCTTTAACACCTCTCTGCAATGCAGCCCCCTGGTGCATACTGGAGGTTCCTGGTGTGCTAGTTGGCCCCCAGGGACCCCCAGTATGCAAGGGGACTTAATCCCCCAACTTAGAACGCGTTACGGGGCATGTTTGCACAGTGGTGAATGTAGGGGGTAGGGCTTGAGGTGACATGTGTGCAAACACGCCATGTGGCGTGTTTTAGGTTGGGGAATATATTCCTTTTCAATCCAGAGGTCCCCTAGGGGCCAACTAGTCCAACGGGTACCTCTAGTGAGTGCTACGAAGCTGCGTTGCAGAGTGTTGTAAAAAGGGGGCGTGCCCTCTGAACACCTCTCTACAACGCAGCTCCCTGGCGCAAACTGGAGGTACCTGATGGGCTAGTTGGCTCACAAGTGACCCCAGGATTGAAGACGAATATATTCCCCAAACTAAAACGCGCCACGGGGCATGTTTGCACACATGTGTCCTCAGGCCCCACCCCCTTCCTTCACTATTGAGCGAAATATTCCTCTAAAATCAGCCGAAGTACAAATTCCGATTTACTTACCTGTTATCATGAGAGACGTCAGTGCTGCATCTTTGAGCCCAGGACCGACCCTGAAAAGTAAATGTAACCATACTTACAGTAACTTGAATTTCCTTCCATAGGCAAACATTGACTGGTTTCACATGGAATTTTTTTTTAAGTTTGGAGTTTTGGAAGTTTAAAAAATTCCTGTAAAATCAGCCGAACTACGAATTCCAATTTACTCACCTGTTATCACGAGAGACGTCAGTGCTGCATCTTTGAGCCCAGGACAGACCCTGAAAAGTAAATGTAACCATACTTACAGTAACTTGAATTTCCTTCCATAGGCTAACATTCACATGTTTTACTTGGAAATTCTTCTAAGTGTTGAGTTTTGAACTTAAAAAAATTCCTCTAAAATCAGCTGAATTACGAATTCCGATTTACTCACCTGTTAGCAAGAGAGACCTCAGTGCTGCATCTTTCAGCCCACTACTGATCCTGAAAAGTAATTCTAATCGTAGTTACAGTAACTTGAATTTCTTTCCATAGGCTAACATTGACATGTTTTACTTGGAAATTTTTCTAAGTATGGAGTTTTGGAACTTTAAAAAATTCCTCTAAAATCAGCGGAAGTACGAATTCCAATTTACTCACCTGTTATCAGGAGAGACCTCATTGCTGCATCTTTTAGCCCACTACTGATCCTGAAAGGTAATTCTAATCGTAGTTACAGTAACTTGAATTTCCTTCCATAGGGGAACATTGACATGTTTCACTTGAAAATGTTTTTAAGTGTGGAGTTTTGGAACTTAAAAAAATTCCTCAAGAATCAGCTGGACCACAAATTCCGATATACTCAGCTGTTTTCAGGAGAGACCTCAGTGCTGCATCTTTCAGCTCACTACTGTTCCTGAAAAGTAAATTTAACTGTACTTACCAGTAACTTGAATTTTCTGCCATAGGATAACATTGCCTGCTATATAAAATATATATAAATTAAAAAAATATATAAAAAAATAAAAATATTACAATTTCAATATTTTTAAAAAGATTTATTTTTCAATTTATACAAAAAATATGTAATGTAATTTAAAAATAAATATCTAAAAATAAATAATTTAAAATAATGTAGTAAATCAGTATAAAAAAATATAACAATTAATGCATTTAACAATTATCATTTACAAAACCTTTGAAATTTACTGAAAAAACCATAGATTTCACACACGTTATAGTTAAAAATTAGCATTTAAAAAACCTTAGTAATTCACTGAAAAAACCATAGGTTTCACACACGTTATAGTTAAAAATTAGCATTTAAAAAACCTTAGAAATTCACTGAAAAAACCATAGGTTTCACATACGTTATAGTTAAAAATTAGCATTTAAAAACCTTAGAAATTCCCCCAAAAAACCATAGGTTTCACACACGTTATAGTTAGCTAGACATTTCACTCATACAAAACCATTAAAATTCCCCCGTTATAGTTAACTAGAACTCACGCACCCGCAATGCACTGCTGATGACGTCACATATTACATCACTCATGACAAGGTCAGTGACATCACTGATGACATCTCAAATGACAATTAAGCAAAAGGGGGTGGTGATGGACAGAGTTTCTGAATTAAGCAGAATACTCTCACCCAGTCAAGAGATCAGGGCTTGATCCAACACCGTTTTTTAGCTCACTGCACCATCCCAGCTCAGAACCTGGCTATATGCAAATTAGTCTGTCCCTGGCCCAGTGCATCATGGGAACAGGGCAGACCAAACTACCAAGCCAATTCTTTCACCGGGAAGGAAACAAGCTTCCGGGGACCGGTTTCTGGCATTACAGCCGTCTTCGGCCCGGCTTGCTTGAATCCTGATGGTGCAATGAGCAAGGGACTCACGTCTGAGTATACCCTTCCACGCTTATGGTGGACAAAACAATTAAGCAAAAGGGGGTAGTGTCTTTATCAGTAACTACATATGTTTTAATCTAGAATAAGTGAATATTGATGCATATAAGTGAGTATATGTGAGAGTAAGAGATTGTAAGAGTTCCTGTTTAAATAAGTATATGTTTCTATAAGTGATTGTTTAAGAGAATAATTATGTGTAAATTTCCATAGAAGTAAGGTGGTAGTGTGTTCACAGCTCTATATGCAAATAAATGGATGTTCAATAGTTTAGTTGCATGTGTGAGTATGTGTGTGAGTAACTTATGGATGACTGTCGGTGTGTAACAGGATGTATAGGTGTATCACTACATATGATGAGTGAGTATACGTATGAGTGATTATATAGAACTGTTGGTGAATAAGTGGATGTGTATATAGATGGTGGAATTACTGAATTGGTTGTTGTAACTGATATGGGTATGTCCATTTTTTTGTAAATTTAAGTTTCTATTTTTGAATATGTGTTTCAAGAGTTACATTACAGTGAAAGGAGGTCTGTCACTCTGTCACAAGGATGGTGTCATCAGTGATGTCATAAGTAATGTCACTGACCATGTCATGAGTGATGTAATATGTGACGTCATCAGCAGTGCATTGCACGCGCAAGTTATAGTGAGTCCAACTAACTATAACGTGGGAATTTCAATTGCTTTATGCGAGTAAAATTTCCAGATAACTATAACTGGTGTAAAACCTATGGTTTTTTCAGTGAATTTAATAGGTTTTTTAAATGCTAATTCCTAACTATAACTGGTGTGAAACCTATGTTTTTTTCAGTGAATTTCAATGGTTTTTTAATAGCAAATCTCTATAGGTATGAAAAGTAATATTTTTTATAACGAATTTTATATTGTATAATTATGTAATAATATTTTTTATATTTTTACTTTTTAATTTTTTTTGCCCTTGAGCGCTCCCGGTCAGCGCAATTTTGCAGCGCGCCCCGGGGCGCGTACCGGGGAGCGTCCCATTAGCGCTATTGCCGCAAACGAAAACAACATCATGACGTTTCGCGCAGTCGCGTGATGCATCATATGACGAACTGCGTAAGCGCACCCGGAAGCTCGCGATCGCATACGATCGCGCAACGTCTCGACGTGCTTACGCCGCGCGCCCCGGGGCACGTAGCGTAAGCGCGTCAGGTCATGTGATCTGAAAGTAACACTTTTCATTGGTGCAGATCAGTTTTGGTTTCCAAATGATGAAAGCCTGTGTCATGTGACTTGAAAATAACACTTTTCATTTGGTCCAGAACAGTTTTGTTTTCCAAAAGATGAAAGCCCCCACCTTTTTTCCTTATTCTGACTTTGTCTTTTGACTGAAGAAGACCTTTTTGGAGTTCTATCTCTACTCTTTACTAGTTTGAAATGGCTACATTAGCAGCAGCAGCTAGAGGATCTACCCCACCACCACCACCACCACCATCTAAAAGACCACCAGAAGATTACATTGGTGGTCAAGAGGATGAGGAGGAGAATGATGAAGAGGAGGAACAGAGAAGGGAATTCCTGCCTGAAAATAAAAAACCCTACCAACCAAAAGAGCACTTTATTTGGGAGTTCTACAAAATCCCAAGGGGTTTTAAAAAAGTCAACACTGCAAAGGTGACTTGTTTAATTTGTGATGCTGAGTTGTCCAGGGGGAACCCTAACAAAAAGTATTCCTTCAGGAATCATACAATGATTCGCCACATGATGCGTTTGCATCCAAACAATTATTCTAATGCAGAGTTAAGGGTCCTCTGCAGTAAGCTACCCCCATCAATGTCTAGACCCTCAACATCAAAACAACCCACTCCATCGGGTCCGGGGGCAAGAGACACATTGGCTACTATTCAACCTAAGTTTGCCGATTACAAAATCGTGTGCAAATATTGTAACAAGACACTTTGCTATGGTGAGCAAAGTATCAAACTTATCATGGTTGCTGGTGATAACCATAAGTATCCAAGAAAACCCTAAATGTTCCTGATTTTGTTTTTGATCCAGTTGAGCCATTTACAATTCCCTGTTTTTTGTTTCTCCCCATAAAAAATACAAAAAAATATAAAAGTTTTCAGAAAAGCCAAAAAAAGTAAAAAAAATTCCAAAAAACAATACAAAAAATATAAAACAACAAAAAGAAGAAAAAAACTGTTCTATTAGAAGTACCTCCAATTTATTAAAAAAATGCTAAATTTTTTGAAAACTCCGTAATATTTTTTTTCTCTCTATGGTACGCTCCCCAGTACGCTCCCCGGTGCGCGTACCGGGCGCTCCCCCCGCGCAAATCGAAATGGCCCCCACATCAAACCTAGGGGGTCAGGGGGGGTCTACTCTGCCCCCTTATGGTCATTTCCTCTTTTTTTTTCCACCTCTTGTGTCTCGATTTTACCGAGACACAAGATGGCGGCTGCTCTGGACTGTTTGGAATGTTTACAGACACCCGAGAGCCAATCAGCTTTCCGTGCGCAAGTCGCGTAGCATGCCCGGTGCGCTCTCCGGTGCGCATACCGGGGCGCGCTTATAGATATATATATTTTTTTGAACCTAAATTACTCAAAGCCACTGGAGCACATATCTTAAAACATAGCAAAGGCACATCGGGCTACCAGTCCCTACAATTTTGCCAAGTTTGGTGGAAATCCATTCAGCCGTTCGGGCTAAAAGTGAGTTTGACCGCCCTATGGAAATTAACATGGAGAAAACACGTTTTGGGACCCCCTTTTACCTCGGCCCCCGCTTGACGAATCTTCCCCAAACTTTCAGGGAAGGAGCGGAGCGGAGCGGGCCATTTTCTTGGAGAAATTCGCGAAGATTCGTCCACCAGCGCCAAAGTTATTCCCAATAGAATGTTGCGGATTTCCTATGGAAAGTAGATCCTAACTATAACTACCTACTGGCGACCGCCAGTAGGTAATATATATATATTACCTTCTGGCGGTCGCCAGTAGGTATATATAGTTAGGACCTAGTTTCCATAGGATATCTGCAACATTCTATTGGGAATAACTTTGGCGCCGGTTGATAAATCTCCGCGAATTTCTCAAAGAAGATGGCCCGCTCCGCTGCTTCCCTGAAAGTTTTGGGGGGATTCGTCAAGTGGGGCTGAGAAAAAAGGGGGGGCCCAAAACGTGTTTTCCCCATGTTATTTCCCATAGGACGATTAGACACGGCTACAGCCCAAACCACTGAACGGAATTACACCAAACGTGGCAAAATGGTAGGGACTGGTAGGCAGTACGGCCTTTTGGTTAAATGGTGTAAATCCCTCCTGTAGTTCCTGAGAAAATCAAAAGAGAAAAAATGTATATATCTAGAGCAGCTTACTTTAAGATTACTGTAAGCTTACTGTACTCTGTACCTTTCCGAGCAAGAGCTGAATGCTAATTGGCTGTCAACTGTCTGTGAACACTCCAAACCAGAAATTGCTGGCAGCCATCTTGTGCCTCATCAGACTGAGGCACAGGAAAGCAGAAAAACAAACGTGTAGGACTCAAAAAGGGGGCAGGGTAGAAGCACCCTGACCCCCTAGGCCTGCTCAGGGGGTCCCACAAGGACCCCCCAGGCCCCCAAAATGTATTAATTTTTTTTTTACTCGCGGGGTACGCGTACCGTGCGCCTACATACGCGTACGGTGCGCATATGGTGCTCATACCCCGCGATTTTTCAAAAAAAATATGAATAATTTTTTGGGGCCTGGGGCGTCCTTGTGGGACCCCCTGAGCAGGCCTAGGGGGTCAGGGTGCTTCTACCCTGCTCCCTTTGCATGTTTTGCACCTTTGTTTCACTGCTTTCTTGTGCCTTGGTTCTACCGAGGCACAAGATGGCTGTCAACACTTCCTGGTTTGGAGTGTTGACAGACAGTGGCAGCCAATCAGCATGCCTTTCCGAGAAAGCTGCTTGCTCATTGGCTGTCAACACTTCTAACCAGGAAGTGTTGGCATCCATCTTGTGCTAGTGTTGACAGACAGTGGCAGCCAATCAGCATGCCTTCCCGAGAAAGCTGCTTGCTCATTGGCTGTCAACACTTCTAACCAGGAAGTGTTGGCATCCATCTTGTGCTAGTATTGACAGACAGTGGCAGCCAATCAGCATGCCTTCCCGAGAAAGCTGCTTGCTCATTGGCTGTCAACACTTCTAACCAGGAAATGTTGGCACCCATCTTGTGCTAGTATTGACAGACAGTGGCAGCCAATCAGCATGCCTTCCCGAGAAAGCTGCTTGCGCATTGGCTGTCAACATTTATAACCAGGAAGTGTTGGCATCCATCTTGTGCTCGATAGACTGAGGCACAAGAAAGCAGAAAAACAAATGTGAAGAACAAAAAATGGGGGCAGGGTAGATACACCCTGACCCCCTAGGCCTGCCCAGGTTGTCCCAGAAGGACAAAAAAGGCCCAATTTTTTTTTTTTAAAACCTGGTCTGTTTTTTAAAAAAATTACCCCCTGGGGGACCAAATCGTGGGGGCATAGTGATAAAGAAGTGTGGGGGGTCCACAATACCCCCACACTTCCCCAGAGACCGCCGCCCCCGGGGCAAAGCAACGCAGCCTCTTGGCACATACTGGAGGCTCCTGGTGGGCTAGTTGGCCCCCAGGGACCCCCAGTATGCAAGGGGAATTAGTTCCTACTCTGTAAACACGCCAGGGGTTGCGCTGCAGAGAGGTGTAAAAAAGGGTGTGGCCTCATTACACCTCTCTGCAATGCAGCCCCCTGGCTTATACTGGAGGCTCCTGGTGGGCTAGTTGCCCCCCAGGGACCCCCAGTATGCAAGGGGAATTAGTTCCTCCTCTGCAAACGCGCCAGGGGTTGCGCTGCAGAGTATTGTAAAAAGGGGGCGTGCCCTCTGAACACCTGCCTGCAAAAATGTAGTAAATCAGTACAAAAAAAATTAAAAATTAATACATTTAAAAATTGTCATTTAAAAAACCGTCGAAATTCAATGAAAAAACCATAGGTTTCATGCCTTATATAGTTAGGAATTAGCATTTAAAAAACCTTGCAAATTCAATTAAAAAACCATAGGTTTCAGGCCTTATACAGTTAGGAATTAGCATTTAAAAAAACTTGCAAATTCACTGAAAAAACCATAGGTTTCAGGCCTTATATAGTTAGGAATTAGCTTTTAAAAAACCTTTGAAATTCACTAAAAAAACTATAAGTTTTAGGGCTGTTATAGTTAGCTGGACATTTCACTCATGCAAAACCATTGAAATTGCTCCTATATAGTTAGTTGTACTAACTATATTTCGCGCACCCGCAATCCACTGCTGATGATGTCACATATTAGTTCATTCATGACATGGTCAGTGACATCACTGATGACATCTCAAATGACATCACTGCTAATTCCTAACTATATAAGGCCTGAAACCTATGGTTTTTTCAGTGAATATATATATATATATACATTACCTACTGGCGGTCGCCAGTAGGTAGTTATAGTTAGGACCTAGCAACCATAGGAAATCCGTAACATTCTATTGGGAATAACTTTGGCGCCAATTGAGGAATTTGCGTGTAATTTTCTAAAATTTTGGCCAGCTCCGCTCCGCTCCTTCCCTGTAAGTTTCGGGGGGATTCGTGAAGTGGGGGATGAGAAAAAAGGGGGGTCCCAAAACTTGTTTTCCCCATGCAATTTTCCATAGGACGTTCTGACACGGCTACAGCCCGAACCGCTGAACGGAATTACGCCGAACTTTGCAAAATTGTAGGGACTGGTACGCAGATGTGCCTTTGCTATATTTGGTGAAATTTGCTCTGGTCTTTTTTTTGAAAATTAACTTCAAAATATATATCTATAGGCGCGCTCCAAGCGCTCACTGGTACGCGTACCCGGAAGCGCACCCGGCGCGCTATGGGAGCGCGCAAGCGGAAAGCTGATTGGCTGTCGGATGTCTGTCAACATTCTAAACAGTCCGGAGAGTCCGCCATCTTGTGTCTCGGTAGAATTGAGACACAAGAGGTGAAAATAAAAAGGGGGAAATGTTTAAAAGGGGGCAGGGTGCACACCCCCTGACCCCCTAGGTTTTCTGAGGGGGGCCTAGAAGGACCCTGAAGGACAAAAAAGGGCAATTTTCGCGGGGTAAGCGCTGGGTGCGTTCCCATGTACGCTCACTGGTATACGCACCCTGAGCGCACCACAGGGTGAAACAGTGAAAGAAAATAGTTTTAAATAAGAATTTGGATTGCTTAGAGGTAGTGTAGCTCGAAAAAGAGCTGTTGTGTTATGTGGGTGATTTAAGTACCTACAAGTAGGTACCGATGCAGAGTCTAAAATTCAAGAGAAAGACTCTGTTCTCCTCATCTGAGAAATGTACATCGTCTCATCTGTTGATATCTTTCATGTTGTAATGCAAGTTATTGTGGTATATTGAACTAATACCATAGTCTCTCAGGAAATTAGAAACGGATCCTTTTGGGACCCC
This sequence comes from Lissotriton vulgaris, assembly GCF_964263255.1. NCBI lineage: Eukaryota > Metazoa > Chordata > Amphibia > Caudata > Salamandridae > Lissotriton > Lissotriton vulgaris. The sequence goes on from NW_028254577.1 coordinate 156,432, forward strand.
CTGAGAAGGTCTAGGGGGTGAGGGGCACTCTACCCTGCTCCCTTTTCACGTTTTGAAGTATTAAATTTCACTCTCTTCTGTAACTGCACAAAATGGCGGCGATAGGGTGCATCAGAGACAGACAGTGAGAGAAAGGAGGCAGGAGATGAAGAAGAGATGTCAAATATACATTGGAAAAAATACTGTGGGAGAAGGGAAGTAAATATGAGTAAACTTACTATGTTACATATAAATGTTGCACTCTATACTATAAGTATCACATTATACTATAATCACTTCGCTAGTACCTCATAAATTAGAAATAAAAATGAATAATATCTCAACTAATTTTTAATTTGTAAATAATAATTTATTGTTCAGAATTTTCATAATTTAATAGAACTTGTAGCATGTCCTCATCTGATATTTCCTCTTCAATCATATGATCAATCTCCTCATGAAAAGTGTTCAATGATGATTGTTGGTATTCTATTGTATCGAAACAATCAATAAATTCTTTGTTAAGAGATTCATCAAAAAAATCATTAATGTCATCTCCTCATTGTGATAAAATGGTGCTGCCAAAATCCGTGATATTTTGAATTTCAAGAAATATAGTTGTAATTTCAAAAGAAATTTCCTTGGTCTCCTCATTCTGGTTCATTTTAATTTCAAATGTTAGCCTCATTCTCTCCATCCTCTTAGTCTCTCACTCCTCTTCTCTTACGCTTACTCCCTATAACTAAGCCACACTCCCTCACTTATCTTTCTTTGCTCCTTCACTCAGTCCCTTTCTGTCACTCTTTCCTTCTGTATCTCTATCCCCTCACTTCCTCACTCCCTTTGTCTTACCCTCACTCACTTTTATCCACCCTCTTTCATCCCTCTTTACTCATGCTCTCTGCCGTTCTTTCACTCCTGTTCTCTTAGTCTGGTTCCCCCACTACCCCTCATTCCATATCTTTCTGTTCTTTTCCCTTTACTTTCATCCCCCACTCACTTTCTCTCAGTAGCTATGCTTCAGTCCTCTTACCCTCTCTTTCCTTCCTTCGTTCACTCACTCATTCCCCTTACCTTACTCACCTTACTCCACTTCACTCACTCTTTCTCTCACTACCTCTGTCCTGTCATATCCTCATTCTCTTTCACTCACTCCCTCTGTCTAAGCTTCACTACCTCCGTCCCCTCACTCGCTCACTCCTCTTCCGTCACACTTACTCCGTATAACTCACCTACACTCCCTCACTTATCTTTCTTTGCTCCCTCACTCAGTCCTCTTCTCTCAGTCTTTCCTTCATTTTCTCTGTCTCCTCACTCCCTCACTCTCCTTGTCTCACACGCAGTTGCTTTTATCCACTCTCTATCACCACTCTTTCCTCAACCTCACTGCTCTTCTCTTACCCTTCCTCACCCCCGTTCCCTTACTCCGCTTTCCTCACTTATCTTCTTTTCCCATGTTCACTCCCCTTCCCCTCACTCACCTCCCACACTCACCTTCTTTCAATCCCCCTACTTCACTTCCCTTCCCCTCTCGTCCCTTTCTTTGCTCCCTCACTCATTTTCCTTTCCTCTCTCACTGCACTCCACTTCACTCACTCCTTTTGAATTTGTAAAGAATATAGCTATTTTTGGAGAATTGGAGGTAGTTCTAAAAAGAACTGTTTTTTTTTCTTCTTTTTTAGTTTTTTTTCTGAACGTTTTTAATTTTTTTTGGTATTTTTATCAGAACAAAAGCAAAAATAGGGAATGCCAAACTGTTCAACAGGAGCAAAAAAAAGGGGAAAAATTAGGGCTGGGGAGGGCAGCGGTGTTCTTCCCTTTTGCGAACAATCAGGAGGATACTCTGCTCTCCAACACAAAGCAATTCGTTACACTGCTTACACCTAATGTTGATGTCAGTGAAAACAGGCTGAATGTTGGGTATCAGCTCCACTGATCTTCCTCTCCCCGATGATTTTGCTCCTCCGGTGGAAGTCGAGGCGCCATCTCTAGGGGGCATTCCGTGCCAGGTCCCTGACACTCTCCCGGGCATAGTTCTGGGGGTGCCTCCTATGAACATGCCGAATCATTGTGGAGTTCCCAAAACTATTATTTTTTAGTACGGTCACCATGAGAAAGAACAGTGTGGCAAATCTTGCCCGCCACTTTAGGTGCATTTACCTTTTTCTCCCCTTCTGGAATTGTAAAAAATTTCCATATGAAGTGCTCCTTCACTTTTGGCTGAGGAGTGTCCTCCTGGAGAAACCCATCAGAGTCATCACTGCTGCTTGGTGGTCTTGCAGCCATTCTTTGCAAAGAATTGAAGACAAGAAGAGAATAGGTCTTGCTCTCTCCAAAGTGAAAGAGGTACTGAAGGAAATGGGTGGGGTTTTCATTAGTTGTAAAAAAAACTGTTAACATCCAATGAAAAGTGTTATTTTAAGGTCACATGACTTGACGCGCTTCCGCTGCGCGCACCGAAGCGCTTCCGGGGGCGCTTACGCGGCACGTATGTAGGCGCTTCCGGGGGCGCTTACGCGGCACGTACGTAGGCGCTTCTGGGGGCGCTTACGCGGCGCGCCTAAATGACGTTTTGTTAGATTTTAGGAAATGCGTTTAAAGTTAAAATATGGTTATTTAAAATCAAAAATACTACTTTTATAAGTATGCCACTGAATGTCTTGCATTATTATTTACTTTAAATACATACTTTTTTTTCAGCACGCAGGAATAGCGCTCTCGCTACGCTACCGGGTGCGCTTACCGGTGTGCGCACCTTGAGCGCTCCAGGGTAAAATGATAAAAAAAAAAAAACATGGAAAATACTTTGGAAAATTAATTTTTGGAAAAAAATAAAATAAAGAAATATAAAAAATATAATAATTAATAGTTATAAAAAAACAACTAAAAAAACGTAATAATTCACTATAAAAATCATAGGTTACAAACTCGAAATTGCAAGGAATTAACTTTTGAAAACCTTAGAAATTCACTGAAAAAACCATAGGTTTCACAAACGTTATAGTTAGGAATTAGCATTTAAAAAACCTTTGAAATTCACTAAAAAAAACATAGGTTTCACACTCGTTATAGTTAGGAATTAGCATTTAAAAAACCTTTGAAATTCCTGAAAAAAACATAGGTTTCACACCAGTTATAGTTAGCTGAACATTTTACTCATACAAAAGCATTGAAATTCCCACGTTATAGTTAGTTGGACTCACTATAACTCGCGCGCCTGCAATCCACTGCTGATGATGTCACATATTACATCATTCATGACATGGTCAGTGACATCACTGATGACATCTCAAATGACATCACTGATGACATCACTGATGACATCTCAAATGACATCACTGATAACATCATTCATGTCATAATACGATGCACCTCCTCACACTCTAATCTAACGTTTGATACATCCAGTGTTAAATACAGACTACCATTCCAGAAACCATTGACACACCAATACCAGTTACTACATACACACTCACTGATTCCTAAGTCTACACACACATCCACTCATTCACCCATACAATCACTCATACATACACTCACTCATCAATACAACACTATCATATGCACTCATACACCTATACAGACACTCACACACTGCCACTCATTCATGGAGTTACTCACACACCTAGTCAGTCATGCAAAGAATCAATATCACCCCCATTTCCTCATCTATACAGTTATACACACAAAACCTTACTTATTCAAACATATACTAACACATACATACTCTCTTTTACAATCACTGATACAAGTACACATTAATCCATACAGTCACTTACGCAATCACAGGCTCTCATGTATAGTCATTTATATATGCCTACTCTCACATGCACTGTGTTTTACATATGTACTTACTTGGACATGTAGCACTGAGATATCCATTCACTCACCAACACACCCATGCACACAGTCAACCACCCATACAGCTCTTTCCACATGTACTCTCGAACCCATATACCAAGTGAATCAACTGCTCACACATCTATGCACAGAGTCACACACCTTCCAGCCACCCACACACACACTCACCCTCACATACAAATACTTGGGCAACCAATCAATAACCCATAATAGCCACTCATATAGCTACTGATCAACACATGCAGCAGCTTACACAACAACAGACATACTGATGCACACATTCAGACAGTTTAGTCACTAACCAATCACTCATACAGTCAGTCACGCACCTACTAAATCCTTCATCCAGACACTCATACATATACTCATTCTTCAATATGTAAAACATATTTTAACTATACAGAAACACACATTCACTGGATGATGTCATCAGTGATGTCATTTGAGATGTCATCAGTGATGTCATTTGAGATGTCATCAGTGATGTCACTGACCATGTCATGAATGATGTAATATGTGACATCATCAGCAGTGGATTGCGGGCGCGCGAGTTATAGTGAGTCCAACTAACTATTACGTGGGAATTTCAATGGTTTTGTATGAGTAAAATGTTCAGCTAACTATAACTGGTGTGAAACCTATGGTTTTTTCAGTGAATATATATATATATATATATATATATATATATTCACTGAAAAAACCATAGGTTTGAGGCCTGTTATAGTTAGGAATTATCATTTTAAAAAATCAGTGATGTCATCAGTGATGTCACAGACCATGTCATGAATGATGTAATATGGGACATCATCAGCAGTGGATTGCGGGCGCGCGAGTTATAGTTAGTACAACTAACTATAACGGTGAAATGTCCAGTTAACTATAACACCCCTAAAACTTATGGTTTTTTCCAGTGAATATATATAAACAGCACTTCGTATATACCGGTGTTCGCCTTGTTCTTGCCCTGAGAGCGTACTTTTTGACTTTGTTGTGCAAGAATATATATATATATATATATATATATATATATATATATATATATATATATATATATATATATATATACATATATATACCGCAAATCCTGTGTTTAAACCCCACGCTTGCTTCACGCTGGATCAAAACAGGACACGGACCCAGTTGTTGTTCGGTGCTTCAAATGTTTATTGCAGCCAGATGCCTGAGACGCGTTTCGCGGCGCGAACGCCGCTTGTTCACTCGACATTTGCATTTGAGCGCGAAGGCTTTTTAAAGTGACAGTGCTCTTGTGAATCAAATATCACGTGATTTACAAAATTCATAGACATAGAAAAAACTTGTACTTTTCAAACATGGTCATCGTAAAATACGTTATGTACAATGCGGGTCAGTAAATAGTTTCAATTGATATAGGTAAAATACATTTTTCTTTAACCTTTGGTTATACATTAAATTTTATCAAATAGTAAAATACTTATTATAGGACTAAATTGAATACATGTAAAATACATAAGTCCATTAACCCATTGTACCCTTGGTATTCTCATATCACATGTACAAGACTTCTCCATGACTAATGAAAATAATAATCTTTTTATGTGAATTTTACATTATTGGTGTACTATGTGTTTTCGGTGTTTTCACCCGGTTAAAAAAGATTTCTATCTTATTATCGTTTTTCACATCTCTTAGATATTCACTTTCCGGTGGCTGTTGTGTGCACCTTTTCAAATTTGTGTTCATATGTTGTACAGCTTTACCATAATCAATGTTCACTTGATGTTATCAGCACATATTATCCACTGTTGTGTTTCAATTACCATGTTATTAAGCATTTTTATTGTTCTATCAGTTATGTGTATGTCCTCATGTTCCAACTTCTGACCATATAATGCAATGACCCCTTAATTATCATGCTGAACAACTTTTCACACAATAATTTAAAATATTTATAAAATATTTATAACAATCTATCAAATTCATATATGTACATTCTATTTACAACATACCAATAAAAATGGTGATCGGGGATGTGTCATGTACTTAACATTATTCATCTTTGGTCGTATTTGGGACAGTCTATCAACAACTTCATCTTTTACTTTTCTTTTCTTTCCTCTGTGGAACATACTCATATCTGTTTTATGCACATGGATTTTTCTAGGTTAAGCACGTGTACATATCTTCGGTCAGATTCAATCCATTGGGATGTTTTGAATCCAATAGGAGAATGTACCGTGTTTCCAGCTTGCGTAACTTGTTTTCACGATCCCCACCCCTTCTGTTGGGAGCTATCGCATCAATCAGATAAAATTTCAACCCTTTATTATTCGATGCGTGATGCTTTTTAAAATGCCTAGCAACTGGATACGTGTTGTCCATATTCGTTATGGCTCGTAGATGTTGCAATATACGGACATGAGCCTGTAATTTACTGGACCCCACGTAATTCAACCCACATGGGCAGGTCAATACATATACTATGTATTCGCTTTTACAGTTGAGCATTTTGTTAATTATATATGGTTTTGTTCTGAAGGGGCTTGAGTACGTTTTCGTATTTACGCCATGTGTGCATGCTTTACAGGTTGGACATCGTTTAAAACCCTTCAGGTTGTGATACCAGTCGGGTTTGCCTATTATCTCAGGATCGGACACCACTAGTGCGTCTCTCATTGATGGGCCTCTGCTAAAAGTGATGGACACCCTCTGCGGTAGCAGGGGTCCTAGTACTGGGTCACTTAAGACAGTAGGCCATGAGTCTTGGATAATTTTTTGGATTGTTTTGTGTTGTCTGCTGTATCCGACAACTAAACGAAAATTATTTACTCCAGAGTCATCTTGGCTAGCTTGGGGCCTTTCAATTATATGGTCTGGTTTTTTTGCAGTTTTACCAGCCAATAGTGTCTCCCTCTCCATTAGGTTTGTTTTCGCTATGGCAAGGTTTATGATTTTGTTAGAATAACCCCTGACTAGGAATCTGTCCTTACTCTCTTGTTGGGCTAGCTTTAATTCTTCCTGGGTACTGCATATCCTCTTGATCCTTAACATTTCCCCGTAGGGAATGCTATTCACTAGGTGATGGGGATGTGAACTCGAGGCATGCAGTAGGGAGTTCCCTGCCGTTTTCTTCCTATGCAGCTTAGTTTGCAAGGTATTATTTGTTACAAACACTTCTGTATCAAGGAAACTTACCCTTGTCTCACTGATCTCAGCCGTGAATTTTAAATTTAATTGGTTGTTATTAATTTCTCCCAAAAAGATTTCTGCTTCCCCCTTTGTTCCATGCCAGATTATAAATAAATCATCTATAAACCTTAGCCATAATTTCACTTTTGTCTTTAAGGTTTCAGCATATTCTCCTCCCAGGACCAGTTCCTCCCATTTCCCCATGTGTAGGCATGAGTAACTTGGAGAAAAACTGGCCCCCATGGCTACCCCTTGTGTTTGGCAATATAGTAAATGATTAAACATAAACATGTTGTTATTTAAACAAAATCTAATCATAGCTACCAGCATTTCATTGTGTTGATGGAATATGGGGGCCCTGTTTTTCAGATAGTATTCTATTGCTTGCACCCCATCTTCGTGCTTTATGCTGGTGTATAATGATGTTACGTCTATTGCCATCATAATGTATTCGCCATTCCATTGGAAGTTCTTTATCTTATTTAAAAAGTCACTGGTATCCCTTACATAAGACTTTAGTGATTTGACATAATCTTGGAGGAAATAATCTACGTAGACCGATGTATTTTCCAGTAAGCTGTTTTTTGCACTGATGATCGGACGACCTGGTGGTTTGTTGCAGTCCTTATGTACTTTTGGTATAAAGTATATTGTTGGCACTGTAGGGTTATCGTTTTTGAGATATTTGTATTCATTGTCGCTGATGAGATTTTTATTTCTCCAGCTCGATAATTTTTTATAGTACGTTTGGTACATATCCTTTAGTTTGCCAACATCAGTCCTGGAATAACATTGTCTATCGTTCAACTGATGCATAGCCTCCTTCATGTATTCCTCATGAGGCCATAAGACTATATTCCCTCCTTTATCGCTATTGCGAATTATCACCTCTTTGTTCGTGGAAAGTTTTTTCATTAATTGAAAGTATCTGTGGTCTTGATTCCGATGTCTTTGCATGACAGTGCTGGTGCCTATTTTTTTGTTTAATTTTTTTATTTTTTGTGATACAACATCATGGAACGTGTCTATGGCGTCATGTAACATTATTGGATAGTATTTTGACTTGGGTTTAAATTTAGTTAAACCTGCTCCTTTGCTGAGTGGTGTCATTGTTTCTTGTTGTGCTGAGCCCTCTTGTCTGCTCACTTCATTCCATAAATCCTCCAACTCCTGTTCCATGTCTACTACTTCAGGCTGTGTCATGGGTTGATGGCTTCCCTCTGTTTCCTGTGAAGATTTTTTCATGGCATATAACTTTTTTAATTTTAACTTTCTCACTCCTTTGTATAAATCCATCCGGGTGTTGGGGTAGTCAAAGTTATTGGGAGGACAATATGATAAGCCCAGACTCAAGGTGTTCTCCTCTTTTTGTGTTAATTTCAATTTTGACAAGTTGATTATTGTTCGTTTTGTTTCCTTTTCCAGTAACTCTTTTTCCTTCGGGGTTGATTTGGTTGTTTGCTTGCGTTTTGCTGCATTCCGCCTTTGTTTGCGTTTGTAGTTTGCCCACTTCCGTGTGTTTGCGAGCGGGTCATGGGTCTCAAAGTTGTCATTCTTTGAGCGGCTAAAATTTCCATCTCTTCCCCCGGCGATGGCGTCGCGTCAGTTGATGTTATTGGCGCACTTCTCAGTTCAGAATCATCCTCACTATTGGACGTATATTGATCACTGGATATAACTCCAGCTTCTTCATCTCTTGATCTTGCCTGAGCACTGGTCGTGGGGCCTTTGCCTCGCCCCATTTTCTGCTGTTGTTTATTTTTGCGAATGTTGTCAAATTTTCGAGCAAACGTAAAAATCTGTCCTATTTCATAATCAACCTTGTCACGTTGAAATTTATGCGCTTTTCTATCTTTTATTTTCTCTTCCTCCTTTTTAAGTCTGGTCGCTATTTCTTTTCTCAAGCGAGCTATTTCATCTTCTTGGCCCATGTTTGTTAACTCCACATTGATGGCTTCAATTTCAGTTAAGAGCCTCGCTCTGTCAATGTCCGCATATTTAATTAGGAGTAATGTTAATCTCCTTGAGGAGTCAAGATTTACTTCCGCCCATTCCTTCATCAATCCTGGGTTCGGTTCCTCATAGGTGGGTGCTGTTAGAATACGGAGCCCTCTGGGGATCCTCCCCACCTCTATATAACTCTGGAGGGATCTTGACTCCCACCACTTTGACATTTCTTGCCTCATTTTCTTTTCCAATAATTTCATTTTTACCGCCACAGAGTCTGGTAAATTCGTGACATTTCTTTCATTTGATTTGGTGCTACCACTCGCTGTCGGGACGTCTTTAAACATTCCCACAGCCGCCGCCTCCCTCTCTTTCACTGTGTCGCTCGACATCTTGGCTTGTTTTTGCTATTTATTCTACGACCTCGTATCATGCAAACGCGGGTCTGCTGGTTCAATTATTATCGCGTTTGCTGTGGTCGGTTTACATGCACTCTCTTCACTCCCCGCAATGTCTCTTTGAACTGTACCTTTAACGGCGACGACCTCGAGGCTCCTTGCTTCTTGCGAGTGTTGATCCACCCTCGCATCCGCCCGGTGTACTCGCGTCGCGCTCCGCTTCCCAGGTACGTTGTTTCTTGTTCTCGGTGCAGGGGGGGCCGCAGCGTTTCCTTCCCAGGATAGTGATCATCCACCGGGAGCAACCCGGAAGAAAGTTCCGTTTTCTCTGCTGGCCCACTTTTGTAAGAGGGGTACCGTGTTGAACTGGTGCTCGGAACACCCAGTTAATATATCGCAAATCCTGTGTTTAAACCCCACGCTTGCTTCACGCTGGATCAAAACAGGACACGGACCCAGTTGTTGTTCGGTGCTTCAAATGTTTATTGCAGCCAGATGCCTGAGACGCGTTTCGCGGCGCGAACGCCGCTTGTTCACTCGACATTTGCATTTGAGCGCGAAGGCTTTTTAAAGTGACAGTGCTCTTGTGAATCAAATATCACGTGATTTACAAAATTCATAGACATAGAAAAAACTTGTACTTTTCTTGGTTTTTTCCAGTGAATATATATAAACAGCACTTCGTATATACCGGTGTTCGCCTTGTTCTTGCCCTGAGAGCGTACTTTTTGACTTTGTTGTGCAAGAATATATATATATATATATATATATATATATATATATATATATATATATATATATACATATATATACATATACATACATACATACATATATATTACCTACTGGCGGTCGCCTGTAGGTAGTTATAGTTAGGACCTATGGTTTTTTTCAGTGAATTTCAAAGGTTTTTCAAATGATAATTCCTAACTATAGCAGGCCTAAAACCTATGTTTTTTTTCAGTGAATTCCAAAGGTTTTTTAAATGCTAATTCCTAACTATAACATGTCTGAAACCTATGTTTTTTTCAGTGAATTTCAAAGGTTTTTTAAATGATAATTTTTTTAACATATTTCTTGTTCTATTTTTTCTTATTCTTTAACTACATTTTTTTATCTACTTATTTTTAGATAATTTTTTTTAATTACACTACACATATTTTGTAAAAATATTTTTAAAAAAAATAAATATATGTATACTTTTTAATATTTTATATTCTTTTAAATATACTTATATCTTTTTTTCTTTTTTTTGGGAGTCCCGCACCCAAAGTGCCCCCTTCTCGTTCACTATGCGGAACGTATCCGTCATTTTAGGATTGATGTGTAGGGTCCATGTACGGTGTGCGACGAGTACGACTTTCCGAACGCAGCCACTATGCGACTGGTACACGAATTCTGGCATATACGCAAGATGCACGTATTACGCGACGTGGCGGTCGCGCGGCTGTGCGTGACGTCATATTCGTATTGGACGCAGTGGGTGCGCGACCCCCACGGAATTTTTAAATGTTCAAAAACCTATATATGTTTATTTAATATAAATATTAAGACAAGACATTATCTGAGCTAATTATAAAAATAATAGTCTTTAACTTTCAATAAAGTTACATTTCTTTTGAATGCAACTTCGTGAAGTCACGCTCTGTGCGAGTTGGGTGCGAGTTGCATGAGCGTACCGTGCACGGACACCATGTGATGAGAAAAAAAGAGATTTGATTGGTTCATTACACTTCCTATTGTAAGTATTGAAGCACCCCACCCATTTCAATCTCTCTTGTTAGACCTTCCTGAGGAGAAGACATCTACTGGCAAGAACTGCTCTTTTTCAATTTTGCACTTCTGTTTCTCAGCGAAGTTGGAGAAATGGCAACTAATGAACCATCTTCTGCTTCAGAACACTCTGGAAATGAAGAATTTGTGCCTGAACCTCCCCCTCCAGAGAGATAGTCTTCAATTGTGTGGAAGTTTTTCACTTTTCCTCCAGGGCTGAAAAAAGTTAATGCCACGAAAGTGACTTGCAAAATCTGCAAGGCGGTGCTGTCCAGGGGTGACCCTACAAAAAAATACTCTTGTGGAACAGCAAGTATGAGGAGACATCTTCAAACAAAACATCCAGTAAACTTTGCATGAGAGGAAATGAGCAGACTAAGAGACAATGCTTCTGCACCACCGGGTGTTGCCAGTACATCTGGGGCAACAGCTTCAACTTCAACATCTCCTGATATTCGTCCCCAATTTGGAAGACTCAGGATTCATTGTGTTCAATGCAACAGACTCATTTCATATGGAGAGCAGTCAGTCGACCTAGTTTGCCACGCTGTCGACAACCACCGTTGCTAGTTTCCTTTTTTTCTCCTCCTACAGTTTACTTTTTTTTGTCCTGTTGACATTTTTTTCCTCTTTTGAAAAAAACACAAAAAAAAAATAAAAAATATAAAACAAAAAGAAAAAAAGTTATTGTTAGAACTAACTACTCTGGTTAAAGAAAGAGCTAAACTTGTATGCTAGTGTGTGAAAGTTTACATGAATGTATGTCTAGTAGATAATTGAGTGAAAGAAAGCATTTGCGGTGTATGGTGAATGGATATGTGCAGAACTATAGGGAAGTGCTGCAGCATGACACTGTAAAGTGTTTACCTACAGCGTGCTGTGGTACTGCTGAAGCACAGGGATGTAACATATGTACATAAATATGTTGCAAGTCTGTGCTTCCCTCTGCACAGCTGGTTAAACTGCAGCCATGTGGTGACACAGGTACCCTTGCACCAGAGTTCAAGGATGTCTGTGTCGTGCGGACATTGTGTTTGTGCAGGAAGGCACACCTTCCTAAACAAAAACAATCAGTAAAGGCATTTTTCTCCTTCAATACATGCTGTGCATTGTAGCATATATTGCAAGACAAAAAATGAGAAGTGAAAACAGTTCTCCTTGTTGTGCCTTGCTACAACAATTGGAGGCTGGTGCAGCATTCAATTGGAGGATGGTGCAGCATTCACACATATGTCCAGATTTATGATTTTTGATGAAACTGGAGATGTGTTTTGTTCTAAGACTGTTCTGTGCAAACACGCACAGCAACACCTATAGAACGCCTTTTCAATGCAAAGTGGTGTGTATGATGAGATTGTATTTACATGGAAAACAAAAGGTATACAGAGTGCCTTTTCCTCTCCTTGTAAATATGACAGAGAGTTAATGGCTAGGCCAATTCTTATTATAGGAGTACATTTCTTGTCTGCTAACAGAGAACAAAATACATTTATAAGTACTTATGTTTCCGGAAACCTATAGCACATATTTATATATGACTGAAGAGAAAGGATGGGGCCTATTGTGACATGTGCAAAAACACTCAGTGATGTGCTTTAAGTTAAATAGTTGTATTTCTTATAATTCTGAAATTACTAGGACGTACAAGACCACCATATGTCTATATTATGTACTATACCATGTATGTTGCACACAGATGCTCTGAAGCTGTCTCCTATTTGATACCTGTCTGCAATGGAATTCTCTGGCACAAATCTACTCCATCCATCTTCCTTTTTTTCAACTGTGTGCAAACACACGCCATTGTGCATTTTAAGACTTACTTAAACTTACCTCAGCAGTAATACATCTAAAACACGCTACACATTTTATTCAATTGTTTTTTATAATGTAAATTGTGGTAAACTGCTTATTTTAGAATTAGAATCTGTGAAAGAAAAGAAAAAATAGTTATAACATGTAATTATATATTTTTAACAACACAGCATAATTTAAACATTTTACATAGTAATTTATATGCTTTTTTGCTGTTCTCAGAATATATTGAATTTCAATAGAAACAGTGATTTCAATCGTACTCATCACATAACAGCAGGCAAAAAAAAACAATCAATAAGATTGTTTAAAAAAAACACAAATCCATCCTCAAAAATATACCGTGTAATACAAATCACACATATATAAAATCCTTACTGCTAAGAAAATTGTATAACTTTAATTTACAAACACTGAAAATGTTGTCACTTAAAAGTATACACCGAGACAATGTGCAAGAAAAAGTCCATAATTCAGATACCTTTCCATGAGGCCAAATGGTATTTTTGCACTCCTTTTTATATAAGTTATCCAATGGTAATCCTATTAAACCATAATAATAAATTCCTCAGAGGCTGAATTATCTTCCTAAAACGTTGGCTTTAAAAATATTAGGTAGGAATTTAGTAATTCATAAGGCAAACGTTGTTTGAACACCAACTGAGCATCGTAACAAAGTGTCCAGCCTTTTTCACTTTTTAGATAGGCAGTGTAATGTCCAGATGTTGTGGAAGGACCATCATGGAAAATTATTGCTACTGGTACAAAAGTCCTTCCTGAAATTGATAGTTGAGTAGCTAAAAAATGTTTTATTAAAGTGTCCAATTTCCTTCCATCTGCAGTACAACGTTGCATCATTAAAATTATATATTGTCCATATCTTTGTAAAAATAATGTTGATACCATTTCTGATTTGCATTGGCTACACTCCATGTTCTGATTTGCAGCTTTACCTAATTTATTGAAAGACACAGATTTACAGTTTGTTAATGTCAAATATAAAAATCTTTCAATGTCTACATTAGTGCTACATGTATACATACAATTTTCACAATGATGTTCCCATTTATAACAAAGGCCAAACATATTTTCTATTATACATTAGAAATTCCTGAGCATCTTGTTGGATATTTTGCGTAAATTGTGTAGAACCAGAACATACATCCAAAACACGAACATCAGAAACACTTTGTATTTTACTTGTATCATTTCTCAATTTTTCATAAACAGAATGCAACAAGGAACAAAATCTTTTTTCCCGTTTCTCCATAATTTGCTGTTGCAAACTTTCAAGAAAAAAAACAACATTGACCACTACATTAGCATAGCAGTTGACACCTGAACTATTTTCAAACCGATAACCAACAATCTCTTCAACAGTGTCCTTTTTCTTTTTGCTTGCAATGACATTATCTTGTTTTCTTCCCTTCTCTACACCTTCAGTACAGATATTCTCATACCTTCTTTTTCAACATACTACACGCTTTTCAAATACAGGATATTGGCCTAAATAGACAGCATATGTTCTTCTTAACCTATTATACTCTTTTACACAGTTTGCATATGCAGTAACCTTTGTGTCATCAAAATCAATCAAAAACAAACCAGATAATTTTCTGACTCGCAACAAAGCAACATATGCCATACCCTCTTTAAATACAGTATTTCCAATGTTCACCAAAGCACTGTCAACACTTAAACCTTGAGATTTATGAATAGTCACTGCATATGCCAGAGAAACTGGAAACTGTTTTCTACAGACATATAAATCTTTAACAAACAAAAACTAACTGAACAACGACCAATTTGTTTAACTTCTTCAATCTGATCAAATTTAATTTTTAAGAATTCAATACCATATTTATTCTGATAATAAATTCCACAACTTTGCCCATTGCTCCATTAACTTATCTTTTTCTACGTCCAAATTACGCCTTAAAATGACTAGAAAGTTTTTACATGCTTATAGATTCTTTTTTAAACCAGCAGTTTTAGATATCGATTTTTCTAAAGAATCCAATTTTGACTTCAATTTTTCTGTCAAAATAATAGGGATTCCTTCTTGCCCTATTTTATGGATGACTTCCATTTTTATTATTTCTTCATTTTCCAGTTTCAAAAGTTGTTCGTTGAATATAGTACACTCGCGCAGTGTTGGAATTAAGCAGATTACAGATTTGTTTTCTGCAATTTTCATGTATATTTTCTCAGGAACTACATTTTCATTTGGAAACAAATTGGAAAGTAATCGACTCTGCAAAGCTTGTTTGCCATGTTCTGTCAGTAGTCTAATTTGTATGTCTTGGAGAATAGTTCGATAATCCACATCATTTGCCTGTCGCATATTTATAATGAGTTCTTTGTATTCAAAATATGACCAAATGTTCACGTTTCCAACACTTCCGAGAGACTTTCTGGTGTCTTCATGCGCAAGTGTTTTAAATACTGGTTGTCCTTTTACAGGAGTACAAAAGGGGATTCGCCATAAGTTGGCAGGGTATGCTCAGACGTGAGTCCCTTGCTCACTTTGCCACTGGATTCAAGCAAGCTGGGCTGAGGACGGCTGGAATGCCAGAAACTGGTCCTCTGAAGCTTGTTTCCGGTCCAGGGAAGGCATGTCTTGGCAGTTCGGGCTGGACTGTTCCCATGAGGCACAGGGTCAGACTGATTTGCATATGGCCGTGTCTGAACTGGGGTGGCAGAGTGGGCTAAAGAACGGTGATGGATTAAACCCAGATCTGTTGACTGGGCGTGAGTGTTTGATTGGTTCAGAAGCTCCGTCCATCACCACCCCCTTTTGTACCGCTTTGTTCGCCATAAGTTGGCAGGGTATGCTCAGATGTGAGCCCCTTGCTCACTTTACCACTGGATTCAAGCAAGTCGGGCTGAAGACAGCTGGAATGCCAGAAACCGGTCCTCGGAAGCTTGTTTCCGGTCCAGGGAAGGCATGTCTTGGCAGTTCGGGCTGGACTGTTCCCATGAGGCACAGGGTCAGACTGATTTGCACATGGCCATGTCTGAACTGGGGTGGCAGAGTGGGCTAAAGAACGGTGATGGATTAAACCCAGATCTGTTGACTTGGTGTGAGTGTTTGATTGGTTCAGATGCTCCGCCCATCACCACCCCCTTTTGTACCGCTTTGTTCGCCATAAGTTGGCAGGGTATGCTCAGACGTGAGTCCCTTGCTCACTTTGCCACCGGATTCAAGCAAGCAGGGCTGAAGACGGCTGGAATGCCAGAAACCGGTCCTCGGAAGCTTGTTTCCGGTCCAGGGAAGGCATGTCTTGGCAGTTCGGGCTGGACTGTTCCCATGAGGCACAGGGTCAGACTGATTTGCATATGGCCATGTCTGAACTGGGGTGGCAGAGTGGCCTAACGAACGGTGATGGATTAAACCCAGATCTGTTGACTAGGTGTGAGTGTTTGATTGGTTCAGATGCTCAGTCCATCACCACCCCTTTTTGTACTGCTTTGTTTGCCATAAGTTGGCAGGGTATGCTCAGACGTGAGTCCCTTGCTCAATTTGCCACTGGATTCAAGCAAGCCGGGCTGAAGACGGCTGGAATGCCTGAAACTGGTCCTCGGAAGCTTGTTTCCGGTCCAGGGAAGGCATGTCTTGGCAGTTCGGGCTGGACTGTTCCCATGAGGCACAGGGTCAGACTGATTTGCATAGGCCATGTCTGAACTGGGGTGGCAGAGTGGGCTAAAGAACGGTGATGGATTAAACCCAGATCTGTTGACTGGGAGTGAGTGTTTGATTGGTTCAGATGCTCCGTCCATCACCACCACCCCCTTTTGTACCGCTTTTACAGGAGTAAGTTGCAGTAGATCTCCAAAAACTATGATGTGTTTTCCTCCAAATAATACGTCATACTCTGTTTTAAGATTGTGCTGCATTCTTAAATGCACAAAATCAAGAATTAAGTTTGAGACCATGCTTACCTCATTAATAATGAGAAGTTTCATTTTCTTCAGAACTCTTAAAACTTCACAACAAGCTTCTCCAGATAGCTTGTGATATTCCAATTTGTTTTCATGCTCTACTGGTAGCATTAGTAAACGATGTAAAGTAATTCCTTTAATGTTGTGTGCTGCCAACCCAGTTGGAGCAGTGACACCACAAGGCAAATGCGACTCAGTTGTTTTCTGTAGATAACTTGTAATTACTTTAATTAAGAAACTTTTTCCTGTTCCAGCTTGTCCACTCACATATATTCGGATAGGTTGAAATGATGTGCATGAGCACTCTTTCTTTTCATGAAGTAATGCATGGTCAATCAATAAATCAATGAGGAGGGACTAGGGATTTTGAAGGTCTGTTTCGTTCCCCAGGGAAAGTACGAGGTTTATCAAAAAGGAAACAGACACTTGTAACACTAGGCCATTGGTCATGTAAAATTAGAGTAACCTCAAAAACCCTATGCACATGTGAGTATTGCGGTATATATGGTTCATCCGCCCCGCATATGGGTTGATGGCAGTTATCATCGGTTACTCTAAATTGGTGATGTTGCCAGCCTCAACCTGAGGCACCTCTGGCATATAGTGCAGTGTCCAGAGAAGCAGGAAAAAGGTGTGTCAAAGGAAAAGGAGTATAAAAATAACCAAAATAGTGGGTTTAAAAAACTGAAAAATCACCCTAAGTGATTTTATTTAATGGTGTGATTATTCAGATTGTTAAAAAGGGTCTATTACTACTAGGTTGATCGAGTAACTAGATCATAGTAGTTGGAAAACATTTATCACACAAAACGTCGACATGTTTCTGCTCTGTCGGCCCGCAGGGGTCTATAGAGCATTCGTCAGGACTCACTACAAAAGTAGACAAACAATGTTCAAAATACTCACACCTTTTTGTGTAGTATTGCAATTATACCCTGTACACTTTGTAGGGTTGTAAATTCCTCCGTTTTCTGAAAAGAGAAGGGAGAAAACATCGAGGAAGACACACTCTTTTATACTCAATCCTAATTTAGGCTAGTACAACGAATAGAATAACATTATTATTCATATCTACAATCAGAAGTATTCGTCTCTAAAGGAAGGAGGGGTTGGGATATGGTTCGAGCTTATCGCGCTGTGAAAAGGGAAAAGTGCATACATTGCCAGCACCTTCAGCAAGAGGGAATTAAAAGTGCGCGTTGGCCACTTCTAAAACAAGCAGAGCGGGTCAGATATGTTATAGGAAGAGCAGAGCGGGTCAGATATGTTATAGAAAACGCAGCCTCTACGAGCGCGTGTGGGAGCAACCTCTAGAAGGGAACCTATTAGGTAAAATGGGCGAGTTAAGTTAGATGCTGCGCATTCGCGTACCTTATTAACAGGGAATACTTGCTTGCGTCGGGGGGCCCTCGGGACTCAGAGCTGTATTCAAAAAAATCGAGGTTAATCAGTATTCCGTTGGTCACCTTACCGCAATTCAGTCGGAGATGCTGCACGACTCCGCCATTACCCGCGTGCACTGGTGCTCACGTCTTGTGCTGACTCTGCCCCCGGAAGTTAGTAAATCCGGCAGGGCAGGCGTTTTTAAAGGGCAGGCACTCTCTGCTCACGTGTTAGTGAGCGTGTCTAGGTGGATGGTTTTTTCTAAACAAAACTTTATTGCTCGCAACAAGAGAAAATTTGCGAGTGTGGTTAAAAACGGCAGTCTCTTGTATTATAGATTGTACAGATTCAATGGGCTCACATTATAGCTAGCGTTGGTAGGTAGATTGGTTTTCATAAACAAAGAGTTTTTAACTTGCATCAATGAATTTTGGCGAGTGTTGTTAATAAACTCGGCAGTCTCTTGTAGTGTAGATGGTACATCATTTAGTGATTCGGTACAAGGATTGAAAATTCATCATTTGGAAAATTGATGCCACGGAATAGAATCATTCAGGCCATTTTCATAAGTTCTGAGGCGTTCCACCCACCTCTGTTCTTTTTCGAATAAAATTCGTTCACATCTCTGGGATTTGTCGGTTAACATTTCAATTACTGACCAGTGGATGTCATCGCAGGAATGGCCTGCTTGCACAAAATGGGTACACAGTTTTGTGGTATTCTTCTTTAATCTTATATTACTGCGATGTTCGCCAATCCTTGTTTTTATTTTTCGGCATGTCATTCCGATATAACGTTTTCCGCAGGGGCAAGTCACTGTGTAGATGACATGGGTCGAATTACAATTCGTGTGTTGACGTTGTTGCCACACTAAGGTGTCTGAAAGCTGTAGTGTTTTTGTAGCAGTTGTAGTTTTGCATGCTACGCATGAACCGCACGGGTAGTGTCCAGTTACTGGTGACATAGTTATATCCCTGGGCAGACTCACTTGTAGTTTTTTTGGTGGCGGTCGAGTATGGACCAAGACATCCTTAATGTTTTTAGATCTCCTATTGGCAAACCTTGGTCTGGGCCAATTGAATTGTCCGGTGTGAAGGATATGCCAGTTCTTGGTAACTAGTTTCTTTACTGCGTATGATGCCTGGCTGAATGTTGTCACACAGGTGGTTAGATCAGATATTGTTTCTTTCTCAAATGTTTGAAGGAGGCATTCTCTTGGTTGATTTGTAGCTCTTTTTTTGCAGAGTTTGATTGTTTTCTCTGTATAGTTTCTTTGTCTTAGTCTGTCACATAATTCATTTGCTTGTAGTCTGTAATCTGAGTTATTACTGCAGTTCCTCTTCAAACGAAGGAACTGACTGTAGGGGAGGTTGTCCCTCAATGGTTTGGGATGGAAACTTTCATAGGACAGAATGCTGTTCTTGGCCGTGGGTTTCCTGTATGTTTTTGTGTGTAACTCATTATCCTTTACGAATATGGTTATATCGAGGAAATCAAGGTTGCTGTTGGTGGCTGTATGTGTGAATTTAAGCCATGGGTCAAGGCTATTGAGCCAGTTCATGAAAAGCTGTAGGTCCAATTTAGTGTCCCAAATCATAATGATATCATCAATGTATCTCTTCCAGTATAAAATACTGGAAGAGAAGGTGTTGTTTACATTGATTATGTTGAGTTCTTCAAAGTGACTCACATAGAGCCCAGCCACCGAGGGAGCGAAGGCACTCCCCATGGAAGTTCCATGAATTTGAAGATACATATCGTCTCCAAAAGCGAAGAAGTTTTCTTTCAGTGCTAACTTACAGCACTCTAGAATAAAATGCCTTGGTGTTTTGAATTCCCAGTTTTTCGAGAATAAGACGTCTTCTAAAACTTGCATGGTATCGTTTTGAGGCAGACTAGTGAAGAGGGCTTCAACATCTAGGCCCACAAGAAGCATGGTTTGTGGGTTGAAAGGTTTTTTATCTATTTGTACCAAAAGGTCTCTGGTGTCCTTCAGGTATGCCGGTGTTTGTTGGACAATAGGCTTCAAGAATTCATCGGCAAATTTGGAAAGTGGTTCCAATATTGAACCGATGCCCGAAACTATCGGACGTCCTGGCGGTGGACTTCTATTTTTATGAGTTTTTGGCAAAGAATAAAAATAGGGGGTAATGGGTTCCTTCGCCATCAAAAAGTCAGCCTCCTTCGGGGTGATCCAGCCTCTCGTCTCAGCTTCATTGACCATAATCGCAATGGTGTTCTTGAGTTTTTCAGTGGGGTCTGAGTCTATCTTCAGATAAAATCTTGTGTCAGATAACAGAGCTAAGCACTGTGAGTCATATCCTTCTTTGCTTAGGATAACAGTTCCACCCCCCTTGTCTGCTGGCTTGATCACTATTTTTTCATTAGCTTTTAAAGCTTCTAGGGCCAAGCGTTCGTTTTTACTGAGGTTTTGGTAGGGTTTTTTATATTGTAATTTGTCTACCCCATTTAGGAGTGCCTGCTCGAACGTCTGTAGTTCTGGATGTACAGTTGAGGCTGGTGGATTAAAAGTGGATTTATTCCGCAAATTAGTATCTCCCTGTTCTGTCGTCCCCATGTTGGAATTGTGATTGGAGAAGAAAGCCTTCAATTTCAGTGTCCTACAAAATTCAGCTAATTCACTCTTTAATTTAAAAGTATCAAGCCTGGGGGTAGGAACAAAGCCCAGTCCCTTGTTGAGGATTTCGAGCTGTTCCTGTGGTAGATCCAAACCCGAGAGGTTAATTACGAGGGATTGGTCTTGCTGGTAGAGGGGTGCGATGCTGCCATGCTGCGTGTTTGCACATTCCTCTGTTGGTCTTGCCATCTGAGGGATTTTTTCTTGCCTCTTGGCTGGTTTTGGCCTCTCGATAAAAAATGAGGTTCTTGTTGAGTGGTGTGCTGTTTATGCCCCATTTGCTGTTCTCCCAAGTTTGGCATCTGTTGCATGCCTTGATTGTATGGATCCATCCAGCCACCATAAGGTGTAACAAAAGGCTGGTAATAAGGCATGTTGTACCCGTGAAAAAATGGTCTCTGCCATCTATTTCCTCTCCTTGGGCGGTTTTGTCTATAATTATTCCTGCCTCTCTTGGGGAAATAACCATCTGTACTGTTGATGGAATTATTGGAGGAATTGTTAGATTCGTTGTCAGATCCTGTATCTTGGGGGGAATACTCCTCCCCGGTATAGGGGTGCATCTTTTCTTGGTTGAATTTCTTTAAATCTTTGCCAAGTTTGTTTAATTTACTTTGTGTGAGAAATTCTCGGGTTTCTTCCAATTCCTTGTTGATTTCATCTAGCCTTTGTTTATATACTGCAGGGTTGATGCCCTTCTTAAGCTCTTTTTCACAATCCTCAATCTCTTTCAAGAGCTTATCTGATAGTCTTTTCGCAGTTTTTACAATTAGTACCAGGTAATCGAGAGTACACTTCCACGAAATCGAGGACCAATCTCGTCGGAAGGCCAGGTCGCTCAAGAAAATACGTGGGGCATTGGTGACCCAGAGGCCTCTTGGGGCTGCTTTTACTCTAAGGTATTCTGTCATTATAATTCCGTGTATAGATGTTCTCATCTCTTCTCTTTTTTTCTCCGTCAATTTGTCCCAGTCATCTGCCTGTGCTAATGCTTCCGTAAGTTCAGTGTTCTGTAAGAGTGATTGGCCTGCCAGAATTTCATCTATATCACTCGCATCAAAGCTCAAACCAAGATTTCCCTCCATTTAGAGTTTCGGGGTAATATCTATATATTCAAGAATGTATATATAGGATATATTGTCCCGCTGCTGTGCGCAGCTTAAATATCAATAAATCAATGAGGAGGGACTAGGGATTTTGAAGGTCTGTTTCGTTCCCCAGGGAAAGTACGAGGTTTATCAAAAAGGAAACAGACACTTGTAACACTAGGCCATTGGTCATGTAAAATTAGAGTAACCTCAAAAACCCTATGCACATGTGAGTATTGCGGTATATATGGTTCATCCGCCCCGCATATGGGTTGATGGCAGTTATCATCGGTTACTCTAAATTGGTGATGTTGCCAGCCTCAACCTGAGGCACCTCTGGCATATAGTGCAGTGTCCAGAGAAGCAGGAAAAAGGTGTGTCAAAGGAAAAGGAGTATAAAAATAACCAAAATAGTGGGTTTAAAAAACTGAAAAATCACCCTAAGTGATTTTATTTAATGGTGTGATTATTCAGATTGTTAAAAAGGGTCTATTACTACTAGGTTGATCGAGTAACTAGATCATAGTAGTTGGAAAACATTTATCACACAAAACGTCGACATGTTTCTGCTCTGTCGGCCCGCAGGGGTCTATAGAGCATTCGTCAGGACTCACTACAAAAGTAGACAAACAATGTTCAAAATACTCACACCTTTTTGTGTAGTATTGCAATTATACCCTGTACACTTTGTAGGGTTGTAAATTCCTCCGTTTTCTGAAAAGAGAAGGGAGAAAACATCGAGGAAGACACACTCTTTTATACTCAATCCTAATTTAGGCTAGTACAACGAATAGAATAACATTATTATTCATATCTACAATCAGAAGTATTCGTCTCTAAAGGAAGGAGGGGTTGGGATATGGTTCGAGCTTATCGCGCTGTGAAAAGGGAAAAGTGCATACATTGCCAGCACCTTCAGCAAGAGGGAATTAAAAGTGCGCGTTGGCCACTTCTAAAACAAGCAGAGCGGGTCAGATATGTTATAGGAAGAGCAGAGCGGGTCAGATATGTTATAGAAAACGCAGCCTCTACGAGCGCGTGTGGGAGCAACCTCTAGAAGGGAACCTATTAGGTAAAATGGGCGAGTTAAGTTAGACGCTGCGCATTCGTGTACCTTATTAACAGGGAATACTTGCTTGCGTCGGGGGGCCCTCGGGACTCAGAGCTGTATTCAAAAAAATCGAGGTTAATCAGTATTCCGTTGGTCACCTTACCGCAATTCAGTCGGAGATGCTGCACGACTCCGCCATTACCCGCGTGCACTGGTGCTCACGTCTTGTGCTGACTCTGCCCCCGGAAGTTAGTAAATCCGGCAGGGCAGGCGTTTTTAAAGGGCAGGCACTCTCTGCTCACGTGTTAGTGAGCGTGTCTAGGTGGATGGTTTTTTCTAAACAAAACTTTATTGCTCGCAACAAGAGAAAATTTGCGAGTGTGGTTAAAAACGGCAGTCTCTTGTATTATAGATTGTACAGATTCAATGGGCTCACATTATAGCTAGCGTTGGTAGGTAGATTGGTTTTCATAAACAAAGAGTTTTTAACTTGCATCAATGAATTTTGGCGAGTGTTGTTAATAAACTCGGCAGTCTCTTGTAGTGTAGATGGTACATCATTTAGTGATTCGGTACAAGGATTGAAAATTCATCATTTGGAAAATTGATGCCACGGAATAGAATCATTCAGGCCATTTTCATAAGTTCTGAGGCGTTCCACCCACCTCTGTTCTTTTTCGAATAAAATTCGTTCACATCTCTGGGATTTGTCGGTTAACATTTCAATTACTGACCAGTGGATGTCATCGCAGGAATGGCCTGCTTGCACAAAATGGGTACACAGTTTTGTGGTATTCTTCTTTAATCTTATATTACTGCGATGTTCGCCAATCCTTGTTTTTATTTTTCGGCATGTCATTCCGATATAACGTTTTCCGCAGGGGCAAGTCACTGTGTAGATGACATGGGTCGAATTACAATTCGTGTGTTGACGTTGTTGCCACACTAAGGTGTCTGAAAGCTGTAGTGTTTTTGTAGCAGTTGTAGTTTTGCATGCTACGCATGAACCGCACGGGTAGTGTCCAGTTACTGGTGACATAGTTATATCCCTGGGCAGACTCACTTGTAGTTTTTTTGGTGGCGGTCGAGTATGGACCAAGACATCCTTAATGTTTTTAGATCTCCTATTGGCAAACCTTGGTCTGGGCCAATTGAATTGTCCGGTGTGAAGGATATGCCAGTTCTTGGTAACTAGTTTCTTTACTGCGTATGATGCCTGGCTGAATGTTGTCACACAGGTGGTTAGATCAGATATTGTTTCTTTCTCAAATGTTTGAAGGAGGCATTCTCTTGGTTGATTTGTAGCTCTTTTTTTGCAGAGTTTGATGTTTAGATGTTGAAGCCCTCTTCACTAGTCTGCCTCAAAACGATACCATGCAAGTTTTAGAAGACGTCTTATTCTCGAAAAACTGGGAATTCAAAACACCAAGGCATTTTATTCTAGAGTGCTGTAAGTTAGCACTGAAAGAAAACTTCTTCGCTTTTGGAGACGATATGTATCTTCAAATTCATGGAACTTCCATGGGGAGTGCCTTCGCTCCCTCGGTGGCTGGGCTCTATGTGAGTCACTTTGAAGAACTCAACATAATCAATGTAAACAACACCTTCTCTTCCAGTATTTTATACTGGAAGAGATACATTGATGATATCATTATGATTTGGGACACTAAATTGGACCTACAGCTTTTCATGAACTGGCTCAATAGCCTTGACCCATGGCTTAAATTCACACATACAGCCACCAACAGCAACCTTGATTTCCTCGATATAACCATATTCGTAAAGGATAATGAGTTACACACAAAAACATACAGGAAACCCACGGCCAAGAACAGCATTCTGTCCTATGAAAGTTTCCATCCCAAACCATTGAGGGACAACCTCCCCTACAGTCAGTTCCTTCGTTTGAAGAGGAACTGCAGTAATAACTCAGATTACAGACTACAAGCAAATGAATTATGTGACAGACTAAGACAAAGAAACTATACAGAGAAAACAATCAAACTCTGCAAAAAAAGAGCTACAAATCAACCAAGAGAATGCCTCCTTCAAACATTTGAGAAAGAAACAATATCTGATCTAACCACCTGTGTGACAACATTCAGCCAGGCATCATACGCAGTAAAGAAACTAGTTACCAAGAACTGGCATATCCTTCACACCGGACAATTCAATTGGCCCAGACCAAGGTTTGCCAATAGGAGATCTAAAAACATTAAGGATGTCTTGGTCCATACTCGACCGCCACCAAAAAAACTACAAGTGAGTCTGCCCAGGGATATAACTATGTCACCAGTAACTGGACACTACCCGTGCGGTTCATGCGTAGCATGCAAAACTACAACTGCTACAAAAACACTACAGCTTTCAGACACCTTAGTGTGGCAACAACGTCAACACACGAATTGTAATTCGACCCATGTCATCTACACAGTGACTTGCCCCTGCGGAAAACGTTATATCGGAATGACATGCCGAAAAATAAAAACAAGGATTGGCGAACATCGCAGTAATATAAGATTAAAGAAGAATACCACAAAACTGTGTACCCATTTTGTGCAAGCAGGCCATTCCTGCGATGACATCCACTGGTCAGTAATTGAAATGTTAACCGACAAATCCCAGAGATGTGAACGAATTTTATTCGAAAAAGAACAGAGGTGGGTGGAACGCCTCAGAACTTATGAAAATGGCCTGAATGATTCTATTCCGTGGCATCAATTTTCCAAATGATGAATTTTCAATCCTTGTACCGAATCACTAAATGATGTACCATCTACACCACAAGAGACTGCCGAGTTTATTAACAACACTCGCCAAAATTCATTGATGCAAGTTAAAAACTCTTTGTTTATGAAAACCAATCTACCTACCAACGCTAGCTATAATGTGAGCCCATTGAATCTGTACAATCTATAATACAAGAGACTGCCGTTTTTAACCACACTCGCAAATTTTCTCTTGTTGCGAGCAATAAAGTTTTGTTTAGAAAAAACCATCCACCTAGACACGCTCACTAACACGTGAGCAGAGAGTGCCTGCCCTTTAAAAACGCCTGCCCTGCCGGATTTACTAACTTCCGGGGGCAGAGTCAGCACAAGACGTGAGCACCAGTGCACGCGGGTAATGGCGGAGTCGTGCAGCATCTCCGACTGAATTGCGGTAAGGTGACCAACGGAATACTGATTAACCTCGATTTTTTTGAATACAGCTCTGAGTCCCGAGGGCCCCCCGACGCAAGCAAGTATTCCCTGTTAATAAGGTACGCGAATGCGCAGCGTCTAACTTAACTCGCCCATTTTACCTAATAGGTTCCCTTCTAGAGGTTGCTCCCACACGCGCTCGTAGAGGCTGCGTTTTCTATAACATATCTGACCCGCTCTGCTCTTCCTATAACATATCTGACCCGCTCTGCTTGTTTTAGAAGTGGCCAACGCGCACTTTTAATTCCCTCTTGCTGAAGGTGCTGGCAATGTATGCACTTTTCCCTTTTCACAGCGCGATAAGCTCGAACCATATCCCAACCCCTCCTTCCTTTAGAGACGAATACTTCTGATTGTAGATATGAATAATAATGTTATTCTATTCGTTGTACTAGCCTAAATTAGGATTGAGTATAAAAGAGTGTGTCTTCCTCGATGTTTTCTCCCTTCTCTTTTCAGAAAACGGAGGAATTTACAACCCTACAAAGTGTACAGGGTATAATTGCAATACTACACAAAAAGGTGTGAGTATTTTGAACATTGTTTGTCTACTTTTGTAGTGAGTCCTGACGAATGCTCTATAGACCCCTGCGGGCCGACAGAGCAGAAACATGTCGACGTTTTGTGTGATAAATGTTTTCCAACTACTATGATCTAGTTACTCGATCAACCTAGTAGTAATAGACCCTTTTTAACAATCTGAATAATCACACCATTAAATAAAATCACTTAGGGTGATTTTTCAGTTTTTTAAACCCACTATTTTGGTTATTTTTATACTCCTTTTCCTTTGACACACCTTTTTCCTGCTTCTCTGGACACTGCACTATATGCCAGAGGTGCCTCAGGTTGAGGCTGGCAACATCACCAATTTAGAGTAACCGATGATAACTGCCATCAACCCATATGCGGGGCGGATGAACCATATATACCGCAATACTCACATGTGCATAGGGTTTTTGAGGTTACTCTAATTTTACATGACCAATGGCCTAGTGTTACAAGTGTCTGTTTCCTTTTTGATAAACCTCGTACTTTCCCTGGGGAACGAAACAGACCTTCAAAATCCCTAGTCCCTCCTCATTGATTTATTGATATTTAAGCTGCGCACAGCAGCGGGACAATATATCCTATATATACATTCTTGAATATATAGATATTACCCCGAAACTCTAAATGGAGGGAAATCTTGGTTTGAGCTTTGATGCGAGTGATATAGATGAAATTCTGGCAGGCCAATCACTCTTACAGAACACTGAACTTACGGAAGCATTAGCACAGGCAGATGACTGGGACAAATTGACGGAGAAAAAAAGAGAAGAGATGAGAACATCTATACACGGAATTATAATGACAGAATACCTTAGAGTAAAAGCAGCCCCAAGAGGCCTCTGGGTCACCAATGCCCCACGTATTTTCTTGAGCGACCTGGCCTTCCGACGAGATTGGTCCTCGATTTCGTGGAAGTGTACTCTCGATTACCTGGTACTAATTGTAAAAACTGCGAAAAGACTATCAGATAAGCTCTTGAAAGAGATTGAGGATTGTGAAAAAGAGCTTAAGAAGGGCATCAACCCTGCAGTATATAAACAAAGGCTAGATGAAATCAACAAGGAATTGGAAGAAACCCGAGAATTTCTCACACAAAGTAAATTAAACAAACTTGGCAAAGATTTAAAGAAATTCAACCAAGAAAAGATGCACCCCTATACCGTGGAGGAGTATTCCCCCCAAGATACAGGATCTGACAACGAATCTAACAATTCCTCCAATAATTCCATCAACAGTACAGATGGTTATTTCCCCAAGAGAGGCAGGAATAATTATAGACAAAACCGCCCAAGGAGAGGAAATAGATGGCAGAGACCATTTTTTCACGGGTACAACATGCCTTATTACCAGCCTTTTGTTACACCTTATGGTGGCTGGATGGATCCATACAATCAAGGCATGCAACAGATGCCAAACTTGGGAGAACAGCAAATGGGGCATAATCAGCACACCACTCAACAAGAACCTCATTTTTTATCGAGAGGCCAAAACCAGCCAAGAGGCAAGAAAAAATCCCTCAGATGGCAAGACCAACAGAGGAATGTGCAAACACGCAGCATGGCAGCATCGCACCCCTCTACCAGCAAGACCAATCCCTCGTAATTAACCTCTCGGGTTTGGATCTACCACAGGAACAGCTCGAAATCCTCAACAAGGGACTGGGCTTTGTTCCTACCCCCAGGCTTGATACTTTTAAATTAAAGAGTGAATTAGCTGAATTTTGTAGGACACTGAAATTGAAGGCTTTCTTCTCCAATCACAATTCCAACATGGGGACGACAGAACAGGGAGATACTAATTTGCGGAATAAATCCACTTTTAATCCACCAGCCTCAACTGTACATCCAGAACTACAGACGTTCGAGCAGGCACTCCTAAATGGGGTAGACAAATTACAATATAAAAAACCCTACCAAAACCTCAGTAAAAACGAACGCTTGGCCCTAGAAGCTTTAAAAGCTAATGAAAAAATAGTGATCAAGCCAGCAGACAAGGGGGGTGGAACTGTTATCCTAAGCAAAGAAGGATATGACTCACAGTGCTTAGCTCTGTTATCTGACACAAGATTTTATCTGAAGATAGACTCAGACCCCACTGAAAAACTCAAGAACACCATTGCGATTATGGTCAATGAAGCTGAGACGAGAGGCTGGATCACCCCGAAGGAGGCTGACTTTTTGATGGCGAAGGAACCCATTACCCCCTATTTTTATTCTTTGCCAAAAACTCATAAAAATAGAAGTCCACCGCCAGGACGTCCGATAGTTTCGGGCATCGGTTCAATATTGGAACCACTTTCCAAATTTGCCGATGAATTCTTGAAGCCTATTGTCCAACAAACACCGGCATACCTGAAGGACACCAGAGACCTTTTGGTACAAATAGATAAAAAACCTTTCAACCCACAAACCATGCTTCTTGTGGGCCTAGATGTTGAAGCCCTCTTCACTAGTCTGCCTCAAAACGATACCATGCAAGTTTTAGAAGACGTCTTATTCTCGAAAAACTGGGAATTCAAAACACCAAGGCATTTTATTCTAGAGTGCTGTAAGTTAGCACTGAAAGAAAACTTCTTCGCTTTTGGAGACGATATGTATCTTCAAATTCATGGAACTTCCATGGGGAGTGCCTTCGCTCCCTCGGTGGCTGGGCTCTATGTGAGTCACTTTGAAGAACTCAACATAATCAATGTAAACAACACCTTCTCTTCCAGTATTTTATACTGGAAGAGATACATTGATGATATCATTATGATTTGGGACACTAAATTGGACCTACAGCTTTTCATGAACTGGCTCAATAGCCTTGACCCATGGCTTAAATTCACACATACAGCCACCAACAGCAACCTTGATTTCCTCGATATAACCATATTCGTAAAGGATAATGAGTTACACACAAAAACATACAGGAAACCCACGGCCAAGAACAGCATTCTGTCCTATGAAAGTTTCCATCCCAAACCATTGAGGGACAACCTCCCCTACAGTCAGTTCCTTCGTTTGAAGAGGAACTGCAGTAATAACTCAGATTACAGACTACAAGCAAATGAATTATGTGACAGACTAAGACAAAGAAACTATACAGAGAAAACAATCAAACTCTGCAAAAAAAGAGCTACAAATCAACCAAGAGAATGCCTCCTTCAAACATTTGAGAAAGAAACAATATCTGATCTAACCACCTGTGTGACAACATTCAGCCAGGCATCATACGCAGTAAAGAAACTAGTTACCAAGAACTGGCATATCCTTCACACCGGACAATTCAATTGGCCCAGACCAAGGTTTGCCAATAGGAGATCTAAAAACATTAAGGATGTCTTGGTCCATACTCGACCGCCACCAAAAAAACTACAAGTGAGTCTGCCCAGGGATATAACTATGTCACCAGTAACTGGACACTACCCGTGCGGTTCATGCGTAGCATGCAAAACTACAACTGCTACAAAAACACTACAGCTTTCAGACACCTTAGTGTGGCAACAACGTCAACACACGAATTGTAATTCGACCCATGTCATCTACACAGTGACTTGCCCCTGCGGAAAACGTTATATCGGAATGACATGCCGAAAAATAAAAACAAGGATTGGCGAACATCGCAGTAATATAAGATTAAAGAAGAATACCACAAAACTGTGTACCCATTTTGTGCAAGCAGGCCATTCCTGCGATGACATCCACTGGTCAGTAATTGAAATGTTAACCGACAAATCCCAGAGATGTGAACGAATTTTATTCGAAAAAGAACAGAGGTGGGTGGAACGCCTCAGAACTTATGAAAATGGCCTGAATGATTCTATTCCGTGGCATCAATTTTCCAAATGATGAATTTTCAATCCTTGTACCGAATCACTAAATGATGTACCATCTACACTACAAGAGACTGCCGAGTTTATTAACAACACTCGCCAAAATTCATTGATGCAAGTTAAAAACTCTTTGTTTATGAAAACCAATCTACCTACCAACGCTAGCTATAATGTGAGCCCATTGAATCTGTACAATCTATAATACAAGAGACTGCCGTTTTTAACCACACTCGCAAATTTTCTCTTGTTGCGAGCAATAAAGTTTTGTTTAGAAAAAACCATCCACCTAGACACGCTCACTAACACGTGAGCAGAGAGTGCCTGCCCTTTAAAAACGCCTGCCCTGCCGGATTTACTAACTTCCGGGGGCAGAGTCAGCACAAGACGTGAGCACCAGTGCACGCGGGTAATGGCGGAGTCGTGCAGCATCTCCGACTGAATTGCGGTAAGGTGACCAACGGAATACTGATTAACCTCGATTTTTTTGAATACAGCTCTGAGTCCCGAGGGCCCCCCGACGCAAGCAAGTATTCCCTGTTAATAAGGTACGCGAATGCGCAGCGTCTAACTTAACTCGCCCATTTTACCTAATAGGTTCCCTTCTAGAGGTTGCTCCCACACGCGCTCGTAGAGGCTGCGTTTTCTATAACATATCTGACCCGCTCTGCTCTTCCTATAACATATCTGACCCGCTCTGCTTGTTTTAGAAGTGGCCAACGCGCACTTTTAATTCCCTCTTGCTGAAGGTGCTGGCAATGTATGCACTTTTCCCTTTTCACAGCGCGATAAGCTCGAACCATATCCCAACCCCTCCTTCCTTTAGAGACGAATACTTCTGATTGTAGATATGAATAATAATGTTATTCTATTCGTTGTACTAGCCTAAATTAGGATTGAGTATAAAAGAGTGTGTCTTCCTCGATGTTTTCTCCCTTCTCTTTTCAGAAAACGGAGGAATTTACAACCCTACAAAGTGTACAGGGTATAATTGCAATACTACACAAAAAGGTGTGAGTATTTTGAACATTGTTTATCTACTTTTGTAGTGAGTCCTGACGAATGCTCTATAGACCCCTGCGGGCCGACAGAGCAGAAACATGTCGACGTTTTGTGTGATAAATGTTTTCCAACTACTATGATCTAGTTACTCGATCAACCTAGTAGTAATAGACCCTTTTTAACAATCTGAATAATCACACCATTAAATAAAATCACTTAGGGTGATTTTTCAGTTTTTTAAACCCACTATTTTGGTTATTTTTATACTCCTTTTCCTTTGACACACCTTTTTCCTGCTTCTCTGGACACTGCACTATATGCCAGAGGTGCCTCAGGTTGAGGCTGGCAACATCACCAATTTAGAGTAACCGATGATAACTGCCATCAACCCATATGCGGGGCGGATGAACCATATATACCGCAATACTCACATGTGCATAGGGTTTTTGAGGTTACTCTAATTTTACATGACCAATGGCCTAGTGTTACAAGTGTCTGTTTCCTTTTTGATAAACCTCGTAATGCATGGTCAATCTGTTGTCTCATTTGGTGATATATTTGTTTCTGTTCAATATTTAGTTGTTCTTCCGAGATTGCTAAGTTTGTTGCATCTTTTTGAGCTTGATGCATTGCTGTTTCCACCTCATTCATGGCGATTACTGCTTCATTTTCAACAATTGGTTGTCCTAGTGGATCTTGAATCAACACAGCAGAACTTTGACTGTCTTGAGAACTGTCTCTAGCAATCTCAGGTGCAATTGTACTTTCTTGATCAATTTCATTGTTCAACATTTTCACAAAATTTGCAAAAGCACTGCATTGTATGCTATCTTTACAAGCATTCCAGTTCTGAACGCCATGGTTTGTACAGTTGCAAAAGGGCTAAATAGTAAAATTCCCTTTGATCAGCAGTGTCGCAACTCAGCTTCCTGTGATTAATCAAATTTCCTTTCGTTTGTTTCACCAAACATCCTTCGGAACCAATGACTCCATATTTTTCATCATTGATGTTCTCTCTACTATTCCCTGTAAAAGTGTAGTTTTGCAGCACTTCATGGAAACACATGTTCTCAAGATGATGACTTCTGTTTGGGTAATATGTGTCCAACATATTCGTTTTCAAAATATCTGTACTTTCCGGATCTTTGCCTGCTTAACATTCAATTTCTTGAACAGATTTCAGTACCTGATTTTGCATTGCTGCAAGACCTAGACTCACCCAAAATGATTTTTCTAGATTTTAGGTATATAGACTTGCAGATGATAACCGATCTGAGCATTCATATGCTCCGATTTCTCGATGCGATAACATCTTCAAACTGAAACTGTATAACTTCTTACTTAGAGTCTTCTCATGAGAAATCTCTTCCCACATTTCTTTCAATTCTGTCTTTTCTGATTTTTTAATATAGGACGTTACATATCGAGCAACAGCAATGGAATTGTCCGCAACATACTGAATATCCATGTTAGCATTCCACATGGACAGAATAACTGGGTTTTAGTCATTTATGTATTTTGACTCTTCATTTCTTCTTAAGTTGTAGGTATTTTTTGGAGTCTTTCTTGTGATGGTATGTTGCAAAGATGACATAAAACTGTT
Source organism: Lissotriton vulgaris (assembly GCF_964263255.1). NCBI lineage: Eukaryota > Metazoa > Chordata > Amphibia > Caudata > Salamandridae > Lissotriton > Lissotriton vulgaris. The sequence goes on from NW_028254577.1 coordinate 189,646, forward strand.
CACTCTTCCTTTGGATATTACAGGCCGTGGAAATGCAAAACGACATTTGGTGTACAACTTATCCTTAGATTTGTACTTTCGTCAACAGTATTTTCCACATCGGTGGCTTTGGAATCTTAAGAATAGTTCTCTTAAGTTGTTTTCTTCTGTGCTTTTAGGTACAGCACATGTGGCATATTCTTCAATAAAAGACAAACAGTATCATCCACATCTGTTCCAAATTTGGGGGCATCCTTAATCCATAACATCATATGTATATGAGGAGCACCTCTTGCTTGATACTCCTTTCTCCAAAAGACATCCACAACTTCTCCAAGAGGAGGATTTTTTTATTGCAGATAAAAGACATCATAGCTTCAAATCTATGATTGAAATACCTGCATACATTAACAGGATCCAAAGAGCAGGTGTCTTGTATTCAATATTTTTTATATTGCAATTTGCCTCTCGAAGAAATAGAAGTAAATCATCCCAAGCGTACTCAGCACAGCTTAGGGTAAGGAACCATGTAGGAGTTCCTAAGTTCCGTAGCATACATTTCAGTTCTCCATGACGACGGTACCAATATTCATTAGTCCCACGCTGACATGCCATCAGATTAATGAGCTGAGATTCAAAATGATCATCTCTCTGGTGCACTTTATCCATTAATTCTTTTGCAGATACATTTGGCAGATGTATTCCAGTTTTTAAAATGTGATTGACTGCATATGAAAGTCCAGACAAGTCGCTCTCAAATAAAATATGAAATATATAGGGAATACATTGTCGAAATCTTGGATCTTCTGCATATAGTCTTGTTGTCCAATATTCATATGCAGGAATCTGCACAGGACGTTCATCATATCGTCCTCATTTTCCAGTTGGGAACAACTGCGGAAAACAACGAGCTTCCAAGCTCTCTTACCATATACTCATGGGACTTCCTTTTGCTTTTTACATTTGGAACAACTCAATAGTGTTCCCCATCACTTCTTTTGAATGAAGTGGATGCACACTGTAATGTTCATAGATTTCTTCACATCTTAACATGTCCACTTTTTCAATTTGTCCACTTGACGTTTCTGTATCTTCTGCTAAAAGTATTTCTTCTTCTCCCATATAAACATTTGTATAGTATGTATTTTGTTTATCAAATACAAAGTTGCCTTCTGTACTTTCCTTACATTCAATAACTCCTGCCAGATTTTCTTATTCTTAGTCGGCACACAATTAACAAGAATAAGTAGTGGTTCACTTTCTACACTCTCTACACCAATAGTTTCAATATTTTTTTTAAATCTAACGGTAAATACACAACTCTTCCTTTTAATCCTCTTTGTAAATCTGAAGGAGGCAATTTGCCTGTTTTAGGCTCCATATGAACAATAGCCTGAAACGGATGCACACATTGAATAAGAATAGACTCATAGGGGTTTAAATCTGTCAATTCTGGAGGAATAGCAACTAACTCTAAATTTTTATGCACAGCTCTAGCGGGCATTCTATTCTCATCTAATTTGTTATAACAATATTCACAAATACGCTGATCAGAATCCAAATCAAAACAATTCTCTACCAACAAATACGTTGCAAATTCCTTCCACATATCATTATTTTCTTTTTCAATTTTTAAATACAGATCAACACTCCTAGTCTGATTTTTATAGTGAGTTCGCCGACAACAAATACAAGAAAAAATTGGCCTTTCACCTGAAATCACCTTAAACTTTGCAATTTCACTTTCAACATTTTATGTACAACTATGTTCAACATTCTCTACAACATTTTCTTCTAATAATGTCTGAATTTCTTCACTCTCTTGTTCAGGACCAAAGTAACAAAACTCAATATCATCACAAACCTTCTTCACATCTGATACTGACCACCGCAAAAGAGCACTGTTCAACTCATTTAACTTTAGTGCTGGACTTTTTGCATAATATAATCTTCTCACTAACTTTTGCATTGGAGTATGATGTACTGCCAACATCCTGAAATGGTGAAACACACTCTGACATACTTTCTTAGAAAGACAAGCCAGAGAATATCCTTGCAAACCAGTATTTTTTCTCACTCTGCAAGGGTCTAATCGTTGCAACAGCTTAATCTTTTGCTTAATATTTTTTTTACTATATGCTCGTAAAAAATTGCATAATTTATCAATAGATTCTTGTCGTACACTACACATACTACTGCAATCCCAAGTGTACACTGGGGCTTTAGGACGTCTGCCTAGAACTTAATCAGCTATCACTTCTTCTGCATTTCTGAGAACCATTTTCTCTTTGTCAATTGGACAACCATTGCTAACCTCATAAGCTCGACCACTGGTGTCAACTTCATGCAACAAATCATTGGTCTGATAATAACTCTCTTCATTAAAAAAAGGCTCAGAACTTGAACTGTGTTTCCATTCCCCTAAAAAATATCACAAATATTACTTCTGTTAATTACTCTTTTACTCTTAATTTTGGCCTTCATTAAATGGATTGGTTTATCTAGTGATGGAATTCTGTTCAATACTAAAATTAATAGTTTTCTTTTGACTTCAAAAGCCTTTTCAACAATGGATTCGATATGCTTCTTCTTTTTATAAAATAGTGCTATCTTTTTATATTTCTTTGTATCTTTCAGTAAATTATGTACTTCTCTGTTGTAAAATATTTTCTTTCGAATCTCTTTATACTGATTTTGTCTTCTTTTAGCATACATCGTGTCCTTTGACTGTCCATTTGCTTTTTTTCCTTTCCTATTATTTTGACTATTTTTTCTAGTGGAAGCATTGTCAGTACTTTTTGCATTGTGTACATTCTGTATGGCCCTGCACATTTTTTTTATGAATTGCTTTGTGGTCTTCCCAGAAGATTTTGTCTTTTTAGCCACATTATGTTGGACATCTAATACTTGTGGATGAGTTTTCTTCAAGTAACTCTCCATTTTATGTTCTTTTTTTGTCTTATTTTGTCCGGCATGATAACTTTATTTTAATTATGATAAATAGTATCTGTAAAAATCATAGATAAGTGTATATTAATAACCTTATAAATAATACTTTTCTATTACTATACAAACACATTTCATATAAATTCTGACTAAGAAATTGTAGGCCTGAAGCACAAGTGTGAAGGTGGTTAGACCACTACATGCATAGTGCATAGTAGTTTGAAGCACTCCATAACCATAACACCTGGCTCACTGCATGAGTACATGCATATTAACTAAATGATTACAATACTATAAGGAGAGACACTGAGTGAATTCATAATTGGATCACTTTTACTTTAGTGCATAGATTAGTAAATGGTACATAAAGAGTCACTATGGGATTGCAACAGTAGTCACAGTGTGTTTGCTGGAGTGTATGGATAGTGACTGGAGAATTGTAGTCCTGAAGCACAAGTGTGAAGGTGGTTAGAGCACTATATGCATAGTGCATAGCAGTTTGAAGCTCTCCATTACCTAAAGCCTGGCTCACTGCATGAGTACATGCTTACACCTGAATGATTACAGTACTATAAGGAGAGACACTGGGTGAATTCCTAATTTGTTGACTTTGAATTTAGTGAATGGATTACAACATGGTACTGAAAGAGTTACTATGTGATTGCAACAGCAGTCACAGTGTGTTTGCTAGAGTGTATGGATAGTGACTGGAGAATTGTAGGCCTGGAGCTCAAGTGTGAAGGTGGTTAGACCAGTACATGCACAGTGCATAGCAGTTTGTACCACTACATAACCCTAAAGCCCGGCTGACTGCATGAGTACATGCTTACTGACTGAATAATTACAGTACTATAAGGAGAGACAGTGGGTAAATTCATAATTGATTGAGTTTTACTTTAGTGAAAGGATTAATACATGGTACTGAAAAGTCACTATGGGATTGCAAGAGCACTCACAGGGTGTTTTATGGAGTGTATGGATACTAACTGGGGAATTGTAGGCCAGAAACTGAAGTGTGAAGGTGGTTAGACTACTACATGCATAGTGCATGGGAGTTTCAAGCACTGTGTGCCCTAAAGCCTGGCTCACTGCAAGAGTACATGTACTTATGTGTCTGTAAACACATCAACCAACCAAATCATTCTCTCTCAATTTTCCCAAATAGACACTGACTCACAATATGATTCTGGACAAATAACAGTATCCCTTGCACCTCACTGAAAGGATTCCTACATGCTACTGAAAGAGTCACTATGGGATTGCAAGAGCACTCACAGAGTGTTTACTGGAGTGTATGGATACTAACTTGGGAATTGTAGGCCTGAGGCACGAGTGTGAAGGTGGTTAGATCACTACATGCATAGTGCCTAGCAGTTTGAAGTACTCCTTGGCCTAAAGCCTGGCTTACTACATGAGTACATGCACACTAACTGAATGATTACAGTACTATAAGGAGATACACTGGGTGAATTCATAATTGGTTGAGTTTTACTTTACTGAATGGATTACTACATGGTACTGAAAGAGTCACTATGGGATTGCAACATCCGTCACAGTGTGTTCTCTGCAGTGTATGGATAGTGACTGGGGATTTGTAGGCCTGAAGCAGAAGTGAGAAGGTGGCTAGACCACTACATGCATAGTGCATAGCCTTTTAAAGCACTCCATGCCCTAGAGCCTAGCTCACTGCATGAGTACATGCTTACTGACTGAATGATTACAGTACTATAAGGAGAGACACTGGGTGAATTCATAATTGGTTGAGTTTTACTTCAGTAAATGGATTACTACATGGTACTGAAAGAGTCACTATGGGATTGTAAGAGCACTCACAGTGTGTTTGCTGGAGTGTGTGGATACTAACTGGGGAATTGTAGGCCTGATACACAAGTGTGAAGGTGGTTAGACTACTACATGCATAGTGCATAGGAGTTTCAAACACTGCGTGCCCTAAAGCCTGGCTCACTGCAAGATTACATATACTTATCTGTCTGCAAACACATCAACCAACAAAATCATTCTCTCTCAATTTTCCCAAATGGACACTGACTCACAGTGTGATTCTAGACACATAGCAGTATCCCTTGGGCTTCACTGAAAGGATTACTACAAGCTACTGAAAGAGTCACAATGGGATTGTAAGAGCAGTCACAGGGTGTTTACTGCAGTGTATGGATACTAACTTGGGAATTGTAGGCCTGAAACACAAGTGTGAAGTTGGTTAGACTACTACATGCATAGTGCATAGCACTTTGAAGCACTCCATGCCCTAATGCCTGGCTCTTCGCCTGAGTACATGCTTACTGACTTAATGATTACAGTTCTATAAGGAGAGACACGGGGTGAATTCATAATTGGTTGAGTTTTACTTTAGTAAATGGATTACTACATGGTACTGAAAGATTCACTATGGGATTGCAACAGCAGTCACAGTGTCTTTGCTGCAGTGTATGGATAGTGACTGGGGAATTGCAGGCCTGAAGCACAAGTGTGAAGGTGGTTAGAGCACTATATGCATAGTGCATAGCAGTTTGAAGCTCTCCATTGCCTAAAGCCTGGCTCACTGCATGAGTACATGCTTACACCTGAATGATTACAGTACTATAAGGAGAGACACTGGGTGAATTCTTAATTGGTTGACATTGAATTTAGTGAATGGATTACAAAATGGTACTGAAAGAGTTACTATGTGATTGCAACAGCAGTCACAGTGTGTTTGCTAGAGTGTATGGATAGTGACTGGAGAATTGTAGGCCTGAAGCTCAAGTGTGAAGGTGGTTAGACCAGTACATGCATAGTGCATAGCAGTTTGTACCACTACATAACCCTAAAGCCCGGCTAACTGCATGAGTACATGCTTACTGACTGAATAATTACAGTACTATAAGGAGAGACAGTAGGTAAATTCATAATTGATTGAGTTTTACTTTAGTGAAAGGATTAAAACATGGTACTGAAAAGTCACTATAGGATTGCAAGAGCACTCACAGGGTGTTTGATGGAGTGTATGGATACTAACTGGGGAATTGTAGGCCAGAAACTGAAGTGTGAAGGTGGTTAGACTACTACATGCATAGTGCATGGGAGCTTCAAGCACTGTGTGCCCTAAAGCCTGGCTCACTGCAAGTGTACATGTACGTATGTGTCTGTAAACACATCAACCAACCAAATCATTCTCTCTCAATTTTCCCAAATGGACACTGACTCACAGTATGATTCTGGACAAATAACAGTATCCCTTGCACCTCACTGAAAGGATTCCTACATGCTACTGAAAGAGTCACTATGGGATTGCAAGAGCACTCACAGAGTGTTTACTGGAGTGTATGGATACTAACTTGGGAATTGTAGGCCTGAGGCACGAGTGTGAAGGTGGTTAGATCACTACATGCATAGTGCCTAGCAGTTTGAAGTACTCCTTGGCCTAAAGCCTGGCTTACTACATGAGTACATGCTTACTGACTGAATGATTACAGTTCTATAAGGAGAGACACGGGGTGAATTCATAATTGGTTGAGTTTTACTTTAGTAAATGGATTACTACATGGTACTGAAAGATTCACTATGGGATTGCAACAGCAGTCACAGTGTCTTTGCTGCAGTGTATGGATAGTGACTGGGGAATTGCAGGCCTGAAGCACAAGTGTGAAGGTGGTTAGAGCACTATATGCATAGTGCATAGCAGTTTGAAGCTCTCCATTGCCTAAAGCCTGGCTCACTGCATGAGTACATGCTTACACCTGAATGATTACAGTACTATAAGGAGAGACACTGGGTGAATTCTTAATTGGTTGACTTTGAATTTAGTGAATGGATTACAAAATGGTACTGAAAGAGTTACTATGTGATTGCAACAGCAGTCACAGTGTGTTTGCTAGAGTGTATGGATAGTGACTGGAGAATTGTAGGCCTGAAGCACAAGTGTGAAGGTGGTTAGACCAGTACATGCATAGTGCATAGCAGTTTGTACCACTACATAACCCTAAAGCCTGGCTAACTACATGAGTACATGCTTACTGACTGAATAATTACAGTACTATAAGGAGAGACAGTGGGTAAATTCATAATTGATTGAGTTTTACTTTAGTGAAAGGATTAAAACATGGTACTGAAAAGTCACTATGGGATTGCAAGAGCACTCACAGGGTGTTTGATGGAGTGTATGGATACTAACTGGGGAATTGTAGGCCAGAAACTGAAGTGTGAAGGTGGTTAGACTACTACATGCATAGTGCATGGGAGTTTCAAGCACTGTGTGCCCTAAAGCCTGGCTCACTGCAAGTGTACATGTACGTATGTGTCTGTAAACACATCAACCAACCAAATCATTCTCTCTCAATTTTCCCAAATGGACACTGACTCACAGTATGATTCTGGACAAATAACAGTATCCCTTGCACCTCACTGAAAGGATTCCTACATGCTACTGAAAGAGTCACTATGGGATTGCAAGAGCACTCACAGAGTGTTTACTGGAGTGTATGGATACTAACTTGGGAATTGTAGGCCTGAGGCACGAGTGTGAAGGTGGTTAGATCACTACATGCATAGTGCCTAGCAGTTTGAAGTACTCCTTGGCCTAAAGCCTGGCTTACTACATGAGTACATGCACACTAACTGAATGATTACAGTACTATAAGGAGATACACTGGGTGAATTCATAATTGGTTGAGTTTTACTTTACTGAATGGATTACTACATGGTACTGAAAGAGTCACTATGGGATTGCAACATCCGTCACAGTGTGTTCTCTGCAGTTTATGGATAGTGACTGGGGATTTGTAGGCCTGAAGCACAAGTGAGAAGGTGGCTAGAACACTACATGCATAGTGCATAGCCTTTTAAAGCACTCCATGCCCTAGAGCCTAGCTCACTGCATGAGTACATGCTTACTGACTGAATGATTACAGTACTATAAGGAGAGACACTGGGTGAATTCATAATTGGTTGAGTTTTACTTCAGTAAATGGATTACTACATGGTACTGAAAGAGTCACTATGGGATTGTAAGAGCACTCACAGTGTGTTTGCTGGAGTGTGTGGATACTAACTGGGGAATTGTAGGCCTGATACACAAGTGTGAAGGTGGTTAGACTACTACATGCATAGTGCATAGGAGTTTCAAACACTGCGTGCCCTAAAGCCTGGCTCACTGCAAGATTACATATACTTATCTGTCTGCAAACACATCAACCAACAAAATCATTCTCTCTCAATTTTCCCAAATGGACACTGACTCACAGTGTGATTCTAGACACATAGCAGTATCCCTTGGGCTTCACTGAAAGGATTACTACAAGCTACTGAAAGAGTCACAATGGGATTGTAAGAGCAGTCACAGGGTGTTTACTGCAGTGTATGGATACTAACTTGGGAATCGTAGGCCTGAAACACAAGTGTGAAGTTGGTTAGACTACTACATGCATAGTGCATAGCACTTTGAAGCACTCCATGCCCTAATGCCTGGCTCACTGCATGAGTACATGCTTACTGACTGAATGATTACAGTACTATAAGGAGAGGCACAGGGTGAATTCATAATTGGTTGAGTTTTACTTTAGTAAATGGATTAGTACATGGTACTGAAAGATTCACTATGGGATTGCCTACTATGGGATTGCAACAGCAGTCAGTGTCTTTGCTGGAGTGTATGGATAGTGAATGGGGAATTGCAGGCCTGAAGCACAAGTGTGAAGGTGGTTAGACCACTACATGCATAGTGCATAGCAGTTTGAAGCTCTCCAGTACCTAAAGCCTGGCTCACTGCATGAGTACATGCTTACACATGAATGATTACAGTACTATAAGGAGAGACACTGGGTGAATTCTTAATTGGTTGACTTTGAATTTAGTGAATGGATTACAACATGGTACTGAAAGAGTTACTATGTGATTGCAACAGCAGTCACAGTGTGTTTGCTAGAGTGTATGGATAGTGACTGGAGAATTGTAGGCCTGAAGCACAAGTGTGAAGGTGGTTAGACCAGTACATGCATAGTGCATAGCAGTTTGTACCACTACATAACCCTAAAGCCCGGCTAACTACATGAGTACATGCTTACTGACTGAATAATTACAGTACTATAAGGAGAGACAGTGTGTAAATTCATAATTGATTGAGTTTTACTTTAGTGAAAGGATTAGTACACGGTACTGAAAAGTCACTGTGGGATTGCAAGAGCACTCACTCACAGGGTGTTTGATGGAGTGTATGGATACTAACTGGGGAATTGTAGGCCATAAACTCAAGTGTGAAGGATGGTTAGACTACTACATGCATAGTGCATGGGAGTTTCAAGCACTGCGTGCCCTAAAGCCTGGCTCACTGCATGAGTACATCCTTACTGACTGAATGATTACAGTACTATAAGGAGAGACACTGAGTGAATTCATAATTGGTTGTGTTTTACTTTAGTGAGTGTATTACTATATGGTACTGAAAGCCTAACTATGGGATTGCAACCGCAGTCAAATACCAAAATGCTTCTCTCAGAATCATTCCTAAATACACACAGATTAACATTGAGATTCTAGACAACAAACACTATACCTTGGATAATACCAAAATACATTTACTACTCTGGAAGGGGTACTCCATATTAGTGTGGGAGCCTGACTCATTTTGCAAATATATAAACAATGACTGGTTTCTAATCCTACCAAAATATGAGAACAGAATAGGTTTTTAATCAGTTATATGTCTGCAAACACATGAAATACCAAAATGATTCTCTCAAAATGATTCCTAAATGCACACAGACACACTGTGTGATTCTAGACAGGCTACACTATCCCTTACATTTTACAAAAATACATTTACTAGTCTACAAGACGTAAGATGACTGCACACATTCCACAACATATTCTACTACACATTAGTACCAAAATGCTTCTCTCAAAATCAATCCTAAATGCACACAGACTCACTGTGTGATTCTAGACAAGCAAAACTATCCCTTACATTTTACCAAAACACATTTACTAGTGTACAAGACGTAAGGTGACTGCACACATTTCACAAAATTTTGTAATACACATTAGTATAGAGTGCTTCTCCCAGAATTATTCCTAAATGAACACAGACTCCCTGTGTAATTCTAGAGAAACAACACTATCCCTTGCATTTTACACAAATACATTTACTAGTCTACAACAGGTAAGGTGACTGCACACATTCCACAAAATTATCTACTACACATTAGTATCAAAATGTTTCTCTCAAAATTATTCCTAAATGCACACAGACTCACTGTGTGATTCTAAACAAGCAACACTATCCCTTACATTTTACCAAAACACATTTACTAGTCTACAAAACAAAAGGTGACTGCACATATTCCACAACATTTTCTACTACACATTAGTATAGAGTGCTTCTCTCAGAATGATTCCTAAATGCACACATACTCACTGTGTAATTCTAGACAAACAACACTATCCCTTGCATTTTACCAAAACACATTTTATAGTCTAGAAGGAGTACTGCATTTTAGTGTAGAAACTTGACTCATTTTGCAAATACATAAACAATGACTGGTTTCTAATTCTACCAAACCATGAGAACAGCACAGCTTTTTAAACAGTTATCTCTCTGCAAGCACATGAAATACACAAATGCTTATCTCAAAATGGTTTCTTAAATCACACACACTCACAATAAGATTCTAGAAAAAAAGTACTTCCTGCACTTTAGCAGGAGAAACACATTAGTCTGATTAAAGTCAAAATGCACCACATACACCCCCTCACAAATTAATAGCTCACCTTTCAAATTGTTTTGTATATCAAGAAGTATGTCAGTCACACACCAGATTTTCTTATTCAGAATCTCCGTACTGTGCACCTGTCAGCAAAACCAAAGAATGGCAAAATTTCCCTCTCATGTTGCACATATATACATGTAATCATCAAATCACATTGCTTTCCACATTATTTCAAAAGCAAACACACATTTCTATTGGTTATACATTTCAACCCTTTCCAAATGACATAAATTTCAACCCTACCCCCAATCTGCCTTCTGCCTGTTACCATAGAAACAGTTCATGGAACACTTACCTGAGCACACAGGTCAAAAGTTCACCACACAATGTTGCTAATCAAAACAGCAAGTGTGCTTGACTTTTCAACATATAAGCTTATCCTATGTAATGTTCCTTTCAATCAGATTTTGTTAACCAATAAAAATCATGCTTTTAAAAAACAGAATCATGAACCCTAGTTTTCAGTGTAGAATGTTCTCAAACAACCAATCATTTCTTTTCTTTTTTCAAAACTGCATCTTATCCACCATTTTAGAAAAATCTTACTTTTCAAACTGCCATTTCATTTACAGAGACCATCTGAGTGCATCCAGATCTCCCTTCAAGATGCTTAGCGTGTGGATTGTGGGACACAGCAAAATTTTCTGGAGCCATAGGTATGCAGAAAACAAAGGCATTCACAAAGACCTAGGTTTGCCAAATGTAGACATTAAATGGATCAAAGAGGGCTAAAGTGGCACCAATTGATGCCATTGGTTAAATCCTTTTTGCATCTCTAACACCCTGACCTTATAATTGTACACTGTGGTGGCAATTACCTAGGCACTTTGACTGGGATAGATCTGGAAATGCTTATGAAGGACACCTTTGGAGAATTGATGTCACTTTCCCCCCAAACTGCCTTTGTCTATTCTAACATATGCCAAAGGCAGAAATGGAACTGGTCCAAACAATTTTGTCCACAGATTGAGAAAGCTAGGAAACATGTGAATACATCTGTTTCTGCTTTTCTCCTAGACTATAGAATAGGGTCCATTTACCACAACAATCTGTGTTTCAATATGCATGGCATCTATAGGAGAGATGGTGTAAATTTTACAGATGAGGGAAACAGAGTCTTCCTCTTGAACTTTAGACTCTGCATAAGTACTTACTTGTAGGTAACAAAATCTCTCAATAAACACAAGGGTTCATTTTAGAGCCACCTAAGAACTAAACACAAAAGTTTGATGTATATCTAAAAATAAATTGGAATTTTTTGCTTGGAGTCGCGCACCGAACGCGTCAGAGTCGTACATCGAGCGCTTGGAAGTCGTGCACCAAACGCGTTGGAGTTGCACACACTACGGATTATGAATCGTGCATCCAATGCGTGCACACCAGGGGGCCGCACTGAGCGCCGCACTGGGTGCGCGACTCCTAATTTTATCATAAAAAAAATAGCCCCTATCACTAAATTTTATTATTCCTGGGCAACCCAACCCCCTGGGCTTATAAGAAACATTGGGGACCGTAGGGGGACCCCCAATGCCCCCAGCCAGCTCCCCGCGTCTGGAGCCGGAAGTGCTTTTCCACATGGGAAGCTACTAACATGCAGCTGCCCGTGTGGAAAAGCAATATGGTTTGGATTTTGAAAGAGAGAGCAGGTTTCCCTGCTCTCTCTTTCAAAATCCAAACCAAGTTTGCTATGGGAGGGCAGGAGACTCCCGCTCTCTAATAGCAAAGAGCAGTGTCCCGGGGGTGGGCACCCCGGGACACTGCAGGAGCCGGCTTGGGGGGTGGCCGTCCCCAGGGCCCTCGGGAGCTCCAGGAGGGGGGCCATGCAGCCCCCTCCCACAATACATAAAGCCCCGGGGTGGCGGCCCCCCTGGACCCCTTAAAATGTAATAATTTTGCCCCTGGGATTTGGCCGCCCCGGAGGCTAATTATAAAAAAAGCTCAGGTTTCTTATTTACGGCAGGATCCGCGCCCCTGGGAATCCTTGGGGGACCCCCTAAGCAGGTTTAGAGGGTCAGGATATTTCTACCCTGCCCCCTTTATACCTTTTGCACACTTATTCCACTGACTTCTTCAGCCTCGCTTCTACCGAGGCACAAAATGGCTGCCAACAGTTCCTGATTTCGAATGTTGACAACCACTTGACAGCCAATTAGCATTCAGCGCGTGATCGGAAGGGTGCACTAAGGGTGCGCGCAGGCTGCGCTCACGGTGCGCTCAGGGTGCATGGATCCACTGCACCTATAGATATATATATGCTTTTAACTGTAATTTTCTCAGAAACTACTGAACAGACTGACACCATTTAAGAAAAAGGCATGAGTCTGAACTGAGGATTACATCTCTCCCACGTTTTGGGACTCCCATTTTTCTCAGCCTCCGCTACACAAATCATCTCGAGGCTTTCAGGAAAGGAGCGTAATGGAGCTGGCCATTAGTTTTGAAAATTTCACGAAGATTTATCAACCGGCGCCAAAGTTATTCCAAATAGAATGTTGCGGATTCCCTATGGAAAATAGGTCCTAACTATAACTACCTACTGGCGACCGCCAGTAGGTAATTGTAATATGGGCTGGCCGGAACATGGGATAGCCGAGAACTCCAAGATGGCACCCGGCTGGGCACCCTACGATCCGACAACCAGCGGTCCAGTGTCGTAGAGAGGAGACAGTGAGAACGGACACGGGGAGGAGTCGTGCGACCGTTACCCCAAATGTGAGGAATCATCGGGAGATTGCAGCGGGACGAGGAGAAAGCCGGACGCGAGGGAGAGGCGCGAGGGACTGGAAAGCGGAGCAACGGTGGAAGCGCAAGAACCAGCGGAGACGGACGGGAAGCCCAAGGAAGTCGGCATGACGCTACAGGAGGGGAATCCTGCAAAATACAACGCGCTTGTATCCAGTGGTTCCCTGAGGTCCCAGGACACTGAGATACCCAACGCTATGGTCCAGGGGGGCCGTAGCTCCAGGCAAGTGACGTGGAAGGAAGTGTGGAAGAGGAGGTTGGAGGGAAAGGGTTTCTGGCATAAATGAGGGCACTTGCTAGTGAATGTTTGGCACACCCTTGACCCAAGAACCCTATACCTTTACCTTTCCCAACCAGTACCTTTTATACCTCACTACGTGCGGTGACCTAGGAATGTTGGTGATGGGGAGCACCCTATAGACTATTGACCAAACAGACAGACAGTGACCGTAGTGTCCTTTCTTTTTTTCTGTTTGCCTTTCGGGAAGCACCGGCCATGGTCGCAGTGTGGAAGCAGAACAGCTAGAAGAGGAAATCCAACCCTGAGAGACTATATACCAGGAATGTGTTCCAGGACTGCATAGTTATTTCTTCTTTTGTATTGAATGGCGATACACCCCAATTGTCAGGACTGTAAGAAATAAATATTAACAAAACAGAGACCATTTTGGGGCAAGTGTGTTTCCACTTAGAGAGTTCTAATTCTGTACAAACAACTTTCCCCCACCTCCCCTTTTGAGAAAGGTCAAAACCATCACAGTAATATATATATATATATATTCCTGTATTATAGCAAACTTGAGGGCATATTAATAAGTTCTATTTGGCCGCAATTATTTAATAATAAGCCAAAACTGCAGTGAAAATGATATCCCCTTATTTACTAGGTGACGCTAAAATGCATTAATGCATGTTAGCAGTCGGTTTGCTAAGGGCTCTCCTCGTATCTCCAATGAGTTGCAATGTAGGTGTTCCCAGAGGCAAGGAAGGTGTTCCTATGACAATATAACATGGTAGAGGGCGGTAGAACAACAGCGTTGTATTTACAAGGGGGCCCTGGATTTGAGAATCGATAGCAAAACTCTCGCTAATTGCGGTTTATGTCGGATCCTAATATCTGTTCTGAAGTAGACTTAAGCATGTTTATTATGCAAGGTGGATTGATATGTTAAGTGTACAATCTTATATTAACAAGCTTTTCACTTGCGAACCTAAATTATCACTGTATTTATCGCAATATTGAGGGCTTATTTACAAGGACAGCGTTAAAATTATTGTCGCTTTAGTGTTTGGAAAGTGTCGTTAAAGCGGCCATAATGTCTTAATAATAGGCTTTTGACAATTCGTGAGAATTTGAATAGAAGTTCACGTTTACATCAGAACATTTTAAAGCTGTGCTTGATAATATGCCCCCATGTTTGCTATGGCAGTGTGAGAGCCTCGGCTCTCACTCTTGCATAGCAAACAGCAATGTTGAAAAAATCTTCCGATAAGATAACAAAGGATGATTTTGAAGTCCATTATCGCCGTTTTAGTTGTAGTTTGCTGGCGTTAAAGCGGCAACAATTTTAACGTCCTCTTTGTAAATATGCCCCAAAGTTTTGTAATGTCGACAATCCCGTCTCCCATTTAAATAGGCACGAAGTATTTACTGAAGTGCATTGTAAATCGTGAAACAACACTGTCTAATTATGATCGATATAGAATTCGAAGAGTTGTGTACTTCTTTTGCTCGTAATGTACATAGGGGCATATTTACAAGTCCCTTGTGCTACTATTTCATCACTTTTAACATGGGAAAAGTTATGCAAAAGTGGCGCAAGGGGCTTGTAAATCTGCTAAACAGTGTTCTGTCTTAGTTTGCTTTCTCCTGGGTAAATATAACAGTTTCTGTGCAGCAATACCTTTCAACCCTACCCTCAAACTACTTAGTGCCTGTTACCATAGTAACAGTTTGTGGAACACTTAAGTGAGCACACAGGTTACAAGTTCACCACACAATGTTGCTAATATAAACCGTTACTGTGCTGGAGTTTTTACAAATTTCCATAGGAACCGTAAATGGCAGCTTCAGACTCTGGTAAAGAGTTGGTAAAGAGTTAGCCTCAGTATTATAATTCTAGTTATAAACATGGATGTGGTGTGGGTGTATACCAGTCATGAGGAAGTGTGTGTGTGCAGTTTTGACAACTAGACCCGGAAGTAAGAAATCATTACAATGGAAATCTGGGCTATGTAGCGTTGCTGTGTTTTCCTGGAAGCATAAGCGGAGTGGGCTGGATTGACGTATGGCAGTGCTGCGCGAGGCTGTGAACGATGACTCCAGAGCTATGGGCGTGGCTCCGTCGTGAGCTATATGAGTACAACTGATTCGGGTGTCCGTGTTGTAGTGCTGTTGTCACCCAGTTCGTACACGTAAATGTGTCATTATGTCTGTGAAGTCCCACAACATGGCCAACATGGAAGGTACGGGGAATCACTGATCCTACATTCATCCATAGTTCCACACAGATAAAAGGTGGTGGATATGACACATTTCTGCAAATATGAATGTTTGTTGTACATTCAGTGGTGTGTTGTAGCTGTAGTAATACAGGGTATGAAACCTTTAGAATGCAGTTTTTGGCACATAAAGGGCAGCTAATATATATACTTATGTGGTCATTCGGGTGTACTGTCGAACTTGGTGCTGGAAATCAGTGTTCAAGGCTCGGAGTCATGTCCATATCCTAGTATTGTAGAGAAATGACGTAATCTACTTGTGCCTGAAAATGTATCGTAAATACGGTGCTCATGTAAATTGCTGATATAGTTTTGGGGTAGGGTGCAGGAGCAGCATTTTGCAAACATAATGAATACACAGACACAGATAGATAGTTGAAGTGGGTACGGGCACATGCGCTCGACTTCATTTTATTATGCTGCTGTTGGTAACAAGTAGAATAGTAATCATCATGTCATACACAGATATTCAATCGTAAACGGTTTATGACTTCTGCTGTACAAAGGTAGTAGCACTACATGTGAAATAATACACAGAAGATTCTATCGTAAAGAGTTCATGAGTTGTGGTGCACTAAGGTAGGGTCGGTTTGTGTGGAACCTGCAATGACGTGTGGTTTAGGCAGACCGCACTGGTAATAATATCTTTTGACTATTGAATTTTGCCTTAACAAGGGCACGTGGCTATTATCTACGGTGTACTGAGTTAGTGGTACGTCTGGTGTATAGCGTGTGCTCACTGTGCGATGATGCGTGGTCTTAATGGGTTGCACTCAAACCTTTCACTGTTGCATACTGAACTGCATGTACTTTGAGGGGGAAAAAATAAGTACCATCGATGGTTATCAATTCTTGAGCAACAAAATGATCAGAATAAGATAATTGTTCCAGTGGTGTAGCCATTTTTGTCTCCAAAAAAGAAATTGAGGTCTCCAATGAAGAAAAAGTGAGGTTTAAATTGTGACCTATGCTGTCAGCAGTGTAGACTGTTATTAAGTGTGCCTTTGCACTTGCAGAGTGAATTTTATTATTCAACTAAATCTATAAGAGATATAAAAGAAGTTTTTGAAGGAAGCATACTAAAGGGATAATGTGTAGGTTTGATAGGTGTTATACTTAGTTTGCTTTGCACTGAGTTAGTGGTACCTGAAACTAGAAGGTTCTGTGAAACCTGCGATGATGCGTGGTCTAGGCAGACCGCACTGGTAAGAATGTCTTTTGACTACTGAATTTTACCTTAACAGGGGCACGTGGCGATTATTTACGGTGTAATGAGTTAGTAGTAAGCCTGATGTATAGCGTTTGCTCACCCTGTGATGATGCGTGGTCTGAACGGGCTGCACTCAAACAAATTACTGTTGCATACTGGACTGTATGAACTTTGAGGGAGAAAAAAAAATAAACTAGCATCGATGGTTATCAATTGTTGTGCAAACTAGGTGTACTGATTGCTCCCCATAAAAAATTAAACGATGGGATTTCACGCAGTGGATTCTTAACTTTCTCAAAATGAGGATGTATGTCTGGTGGCGATGTTGAAGGTGATGTCCCAGAGGTACTTGGTTTTGCCGGTGGTGGAGGTACATTTTGGCACAGTCTTCTACATTCTTTGTGAGCATAGTTCACAGGATGCAGCGATTGAAGGTGCTTGTGCATACTAGCAGTGCAACAGCACTACTTTTTGTCTTTGCTTTAAATAAATCGAGGCTGAATTTAATGCTGTCTGTAGTGTAGATCCAAAGCTGAATTTAAGTTGTGAACCTTACTGTTCGCAGTGTACATTGAAGCAAGTAGTCAGCACAGTTATAGAAGAATGATTATTATCACTTATTTTAACAAAATCTGAATACATACAGTATAATCGTAATCAAAGCTGTATTCTTTACTGTCTATAGTGTAGATGTAAAACTGAATTCAAGTTGTAAACCCTGTTGTCCGTAGTTTAGATCTTAGGGTGGACTGCATCATCTGTAATCATGATTGAAGTGGAAGATAGAATATATATAGAATACACTGTTGAAATATTTATGTTTCAGGAACATTATAGTTCAAATTGTAACCTGTGCTGTCTGCAGTGTAGATTGACATTAAGTGTGTCTTTGCACTTGCAGCGTGAATTTTATTATTCAACTAAATCTATAAGTGATATAAAAGAAGTTTTTGAACGAAGCATACTAAAGGGATATTGTGTAGGTTTGATAGGTGTTATACTTAGTTTGGGTTGCACTGAGTTAGTGGTACCTGAAACTACAAGGTTCTGTGGAGTCTGCAATGATGCTTGGTCCGGGCAGGCCGTACTGATAGTAATGTTTTTTGTCTTGTGAATTTTATCTTAGTAATGCCACGTGACAATGATTTTTGGTGAACTGAGTTACTAGTACCTTTGGCATTTATCGTGTACGCATCCTGCAATGATGTGTGGTGCGGGGTATAGTAATTGGACTAATGTGTTTTGTCAATTGAATTCTGCATGAATTCCATTTAAAAGGGACAGTATGTCTCAACTTGACTGCAAACTGTTCAGTCTTCTTTGCGATGATTTATGGTGCACTGAGTTAGTAGTATCTTTGGCGCTGAGCTTGTACGTATCCTGCGATAATGTGTAGTGCAGGGGGGCCACACTTGGAGCAATGTTTTTTGCATAGTGAATTCTGCCTTAATAAGGCCACGTGAAGATGACTTGTGGTGCAGTGAGTTAGTGGTACCTGAAGAACTTAGCATGTGCGCACCCTGCGATGATTGATGGTTCGGGGGGTAGTAGTGGTATAATGTCTCTTGGCTACTGGAATGTGTCATGTGCAATCGCCATTCTACCTGAATTGTGATCCCTCACAATGTAGATCTAAGGCAGAAGTCATCACTGACATCAAGAAACTCTTGTTGTCGTATCCTTTAACAAAATTGTCTCTGACTTACATAAATCAAGGCTAACTTGATTGTGTCCGTAGTGTAGATGGAAAGCTGAATTCAAGCCAAGCCAGAGCAAACAGCCAGGGGTGGGAGAAAGCAGGAGCCGGCCCTGGGGGTTGGTGGTCCCTCCAGCCATCTATGTCTCCAGGAAGGAGTCTGCATGGCCCTCTGTGTTCTTTAAACAAAAAGCCACGGGGAGGAGGTGGTCTTCTGGGCTGCAGGGAGGAATCTACTTATCCCCCCACATGTTTTCTTCTAAAGCCCTGGGGAGATAGCTGTCCCCAGGGCTGGGGGGTCCGAGAGGTCCTCCATTTAATAAGTAAAGAAGTCCTGGGAGGTGGTGGTTTCTTGAGTGTAGTGTGCCATGCGAGCAACCCCGCATAATTTAAGTAAAAATCCACTGGAAGGTGGTGGTCCCTGGGATTTGATTAATCCTAGGAGGGGGAACCCTATGCACCCCTCCCTTATTTTTCATATGCCCACAGGATTTGGCCCACCCAAGGGATTCCTTTAAAAGAAGCGCCGAAGCCCGCTCTGTGATTTGTTTTTTAATTTTGCTGCAAGGTGGAGTCTCTGTGGGGACCCCCATCATATCTGGGCAGTCATGGTATTCCCCACCTGCCCCATTTCATTATTTTTTACTTTTTGGGGGTACTCGGCTTCAATCCGAGTCCCAAGATGGCCGCTAACACTTCCTGTTTGAAGTATTGGCAGCCAAACATATTTCAGTAGGATTTCAGTAGAATTTTGGGCTCCCAAATATCTATATTATTTAAACTTAAAAATGTCTGAAACTTATGAACGGATTTACACTAAGTCACAGGAAGCACGCCTTCTGGAACAACATCTAGCTTTCTGACAACTTTGGTGTAATTCCGATCAGTGGTTTGGGCTGTAGTCATGTTCAAAAAATGAAAAATCCCCAAAGACATGACATGGGGAAGACGCGTTTTGGGCCCTCCTTTTTTCTTGGCCTCATGCTTGACGGATCACCCTATAATTTTCAGCAAAGCAGTTGAATTGAAAAGGTGAAGTTTTTTTTTTAAAGTACGTGAAGATTCGTCAAGCGGTGGCAAAGATATTGGCAAAACAAAACATGCTTTTCCTATGGAAACTTAGGTTCTCACTATAACTACCTACTGGCTATTGCACTGCTGGTTGGGGAATTAATTCCATTTTACTTCTGAGGGCTTCAGGACTAAAGTGTACTTTTTCCCCAACCAGTAGTGCCCCAAGAGGCGCGTTTGCAAAGCAGTGGAGAAAGGGCGAGTGACCTCTGATGACCTCTCAGCACTCCAGGTGTGTGTGTCTTACTGGGGGTAACAAGAGGGAAGATGGCCCCAACGACCCTCAAGAGCCAAGGGGAATTGATCCCCCAACTAGTAGTACACCAGGAGGCATATTTGCAGAGTGGTGGAGAAAAGGGGCGTGGCCATCGAACGCCTCTCAGCAGACCCACTGTGTGGGGCTTACTGGAGGTAACTGGATGGGTAGGAAGCCCCCAAGGACCCTCAAAAGCCAAGGGGACTTCATTCCCCTACTAGTAGTACACCAAGAGGCACATTGGCACAGTGGTGGCGAAAGAGAGCATGTCCTCCGACACCCTATCAGCTATCCTGCCATGTGCGCCTTACTGGAGGTAACAGGAGGCATAGTTGGCCCCAAGGACGTCCTTATATATACAATACCGCACATCCCAGTCCTTTCGCCTTGAGCTGGCCCTGTTTTGGCAGCTTAGTGCCAACACAGGCACCCTTGCATGATAGTGCGAGGGTGCCTGTTTTGTAGGCAGAATTTCATTATGCAGGAAGGGGCACCTTCCTGCATAAAAACAATCTTCAGAGGCTTTTTCTTCTTTCTATGTGTGCTACAGAATACATTTATTTATTTATTGATACCATTTATAAAGCGCGCTGTTACCGAGCGGTGTCCTGGCGCTGAAATGATATGATATCTCCCCAAGATGACAGTCGGTTCCTAAAGGCCAAAAAGTCATGTTTTAATATTTTTCCTGAAGGCCATCAGGTTCGTACTTTGTCTCAGGGCCAGGGGCAGGGCATTCCAGGCGGTGGAGGCTCCAGAGATGAAACTTCTGCCTCCCCATCGTGCTTTCCTAATCCGAGTAGTCTTAACTAGCCCTTTATTGGCGGACCTCAACTGTCTGCCTGGCGTGTACAGTTGAAAGTGCTGTTGGAGAAAAGATGGACCTAGTCCATGCACTGCCTTGTACACAATACAAAGTGACTTAAACATTATCCGTTTGCGCACCGGAAGCCAATGCAATTTTCTCAATTCCTGTGCCACCGGCGCAAACTTGGGCAGTCCAATATTCAGTCGTGCGTCCGCGTTTTGCAGCATCTGCAGTTTATTGAGCAGCCCCTGCTGGGCTTCCAGGAAAAGACTGTTACAGTAATCGAGGCGTGACAGCACAAGTGCTGTCACCACCGTTTTCCTGCTACTGTCTGGTAGAACCTTCCTAATGGTTTTCATGATCCAGTAAATGGAGGAGGTTAATGTATTGATTTGAGGTTTGAAGGATAGTTGGCTGTCAATAAGAACTCCTAGGTTCTTTACCTTTGTTTCCGGAATGGGTGGGGCTCCCAAATCGTCGGGCCACCATTTGGGGCTCCAGAAACTGACATCAGCACCAAAGAGGAGGATCTCGGTTTTGGAGGAGTTCAGTTTTAGGCAGTTACCTGCCATCCATGAGCTCACCGCAGTCATACAGTCCTGGAACCTGGCAGCTATTCCTTCTTCTCTCCCCGGGAGCAGAGATACCACAATCTGCGTATCATCGGTGTAAGATGTTAATTCAAATACAGCACTCATAAAGAGGAAAAAACTAGGAGAAATAAAGATATTTCTCCTTGTTATGCCTCTCCTGGGAGGTGTATCCTTTTGGTGCATTCCCAGGTTTACCTTCTTCTAAATCTGGGAATGCATCTAAATTCATGAACACAACACCAATGGAAGCACCTCACTGATGCAAAGTAATGCAAAACAACAATTTGCTCTGCATTACATTACCCATGATTTATGAAGCCACACAAGGTGACTTTGCATGGCTTCATAAATCTCATTTAACATTTACATCACTCTTGCACTGCTTTGTGTGGTGCAAGACCAAAGCAAAGAGGCTCATAAATATGCCCCTAAGTTCCTGTGTCCTAAAATAGATTCTGCAATATTTCTCTTTATGGTACAGCCAGCCAGTCAGAGCAACAGCTTAAGCTGGTCTTGCAGGATTTTCACAGGAGCTTTTCACTCCTGCAGAAGCACTGTTGGCAAAGGAGAAATTGTCAATCTCAGCCAATCATTTTGCTCTATTATTTGAAGTTGCATGATTGTTCGACTTTCGCCAGGCTCCAGCCAACCCAACCATCCAGATATACAAATATTTGAAACCTTGATTTCTTAAAAACGACTAAATGGATTTACACCATATCACAAAAAGTGTACTTTCTTGGTAAATATCTAGCTTTCTGTTCAATTTGATGTAATACCCTTCAGCCCTTTTAACTGTCTCGCTGTTCAAAAATCCCATCAAATATGCATGGGAATGCTTTGTTTTGGAATGTTTTGTGAAGATTTCTCAAACCAAAATATCCATAGTGCCTTCACTGGTCACAAAACCCCAAGGTGACCTGCAATATCCTAATAATGTAAAGCAATGTAAAGTAAAAGGGGAATTTATACATATAATATGTGACATTATTTGACATGTTGCTCCCCCTCCTTCTTAAAAACCATTACATTGCAAACGAGTAGCCTGACGATGTTATCTGTGATTTAGTTTGCTGGACCTGCCCTTTTAGCCCACAGCATGCTGGGATTTTCAATTTTGAAAGTAAATTACATGTCCCCGAATGCAACGTAATCTTCTGCAAGCTATAAAGGAAGATGATGCTGATGGTGTGGCATATTACATGGAGCCTTTTACCAGCTATGCTTAGGCAGCCTCTAGGATTTAGCACCACCGGCTCATCCAAGAACCAAAAACTATTTCTCGCATGTGTTAAAGGTAGAGGAGCAAATAAATACATTTCTCTACCATTTGTCTGTGAATGAAGTGATTTTCGTTTCTTAGAGGGATCTGCCCTGGGAATTCCTTCAGGTTGTTTCAGACAGCATGCATTCCTTCACAGAAGTTAGGATGTGGCCCAAGCAGTGCTTGGGCTCCAGCTAGTCACTTATAATACATTATTACAAGAGATTAGGCCATTTATTTTATTTTTACAGATGTTTTGTATATGTATATGCATAGTAGTGAAAACAAATGTTGTCCAATAACATGTTATTTAGAGCAACTGTACTAATAAACACCCATTTACACATGTATTACTAGAGTACAAAAGTAATACTACAATTTATTTTCCCAGTAGAGGACATGTGCCAAGGGAATCACACTGCTATTTTCTAACATTATTAAGAGAGAGGAGGGGCATCATGGCCCCCTCCATTAGAGATTACGTCTCTTGGGAGTCATGGCCCCTGCCCACACTCAGCAACAGTAAAACAAGCAGATTATACATCTGCATATGTACTATGACGTTACTGTTAGTTTCAGTTACAAAACCTCAGTAATGAAACCTTAGAAATTCACTGAAAAAAGAAGTTAAAGTGATGTTATTGTTATAAAACAAAACTAATGAAACACTGAAATTAGCCAGTTGTGAGTAGGTAAACTAGCAAAAGTATGCACCTCCTCATCCACGAGACCACACATAGAATATCACTCATGACTTGACTATATACACATAGTGCAATCAAAATAAACCAACTCACCTGGATCGTTAGTTGTGGCCGACATCATTCGTAGTGTAAAAACGTATTAATCTGTGAAAAAAGGATTGGTGTTTAGTGTCAGTAGAAGCAAGGTAAATACATGTCTAACCAAACTTACAAATATTTTATTTCCATGTACACAAACACCTCCTACATGACCACTGTGAGGCCAATAGATAGTAGTACCTTAATTCACATCACCAAAATCAATGTTGATTGACAGGTTTGAAATTCTACATTACTTGCCTGGGCGCTCTGTTATGCACCCAAAAAAAGTGGGAACCCAAATCTACTGCAGTTGATACCAACAAATTAAAATGCGTGCCACCTGTCAAAACAGTAAACACTAGAAATGTGATCTTCCCACGCAGGGCCTTAAGTGTTGAAATGAAAAATACTTAGAGCCTACTAAAATCTACTACCAATCTTAAGAAAAACAAATACGAACAAAGTTATAAACAAGAGCCTTAATATAAAGAAAATAATCACGCACTTGACATGCCCTGCTCATATGTATGGGCAATACTGACAACATGTATGTCTTTGCACAACATGTCTTATTGCTCACAACAGAAAGCCACTGTAACCAATAGCGACAGGCAGGTCGAAGATCGGCCTTACCGAGAGTATATTTGCTATTTGATTTACATATGTTTGTAAGTGTGCTCATGCTTGTCTAACCGTTTTTTTAAATTGCACAGCTTGCATAACTTTTAAATTCATTGTTGCTAGTAATGTAGCACAAATTTCATTTTTCTTTTATTGGGTTGCATCATAATCACAAGTAGTTTGTACCCGCATATAATCATTTGTCGTATTAACTTGGGACAGTAGAACGTGAACTGTAATAACGTGAATTGTGCGGTATTAGAGATATTTTCATATAAACTTGAAGAAATTAAAGTTGAAATTCATATGTGTTTAGGTGAAAATATTAACGTGCAGAAATCGTGTATGCTGCTGACAATTATTCACGTATTTGATGTGCTTGTGTAACGTGTTAATTTAGAAATGCTCAGTAAAAAGCATTCATTTATGTGTAATTTTGTGAGGCCTGTGTGCTATTTTTTATGTTAGCTGATTTTGTAGGCCTGAAATGCATTTTCCCTGGAAGCTCTCATAGTAGATTTAATAGTTGAATTTCATGTGCATGATGGATTTGTTCTTTCTCACGTTTCTGTTGCAGGTGAAAAATTCACCCTTGTTAGCTAGAATTTTGTCTTTGTTTTAAGAGTTAGGTCAGGGAGAAGAGGATACATTGAGAACTGAAACTGATAATGGAGAACTGTTGTACTTTCTCATCGGAGCAAACCTGGGAGTTAAGGTCATCTCGCCAAGGTCTGGACCTTCCTAATGGAAAATCACTTACAAGGAGGTGGCTTGACTGGATATTGGGATACTGGAATGCATCTTGGTATACTACTTGTGTTATTGGTGTATCCAAGTTAGGGAAAGTGCCCGGGGAAGCACTGTAACTGTATGCTACTTTACCATCTAATGTGTTGGGGAAGGTTTCACACACTGACACGTTACTGAATCTTGCCTCAGGAAATGCTATGTATGGATGTCATGCTAGTGGTACTGTAGGGATAGATTAATGCTTTATACCCACAAACTTCCAATAAAGAGGAATCTCGATGTTTGCTCAGTTATTTTTTGTATCCTTATTCTTGAACTGATCATCCTGTGCATGCTGCACCTCCTTAATGTCATCTGTAGATTTGGCTTTGTATTAGTTCTGATGTATTTCTACACCCTCATTTTACGGGTGATGTACGTCTAGCTGCTTTTGGCTTTGTAATAAACTAACTAAACTTAACTGGGAGTCTGTGATTCTCAGGGGTCATGGTAAATTGGAACTGGAATGTTTGATTGGCCAATGATTTCTCTCCAATCCACGCTTTCATGCTGACAAAAAGTACCATCGACCTGAGGTTCCAGAGGAGATCTAGAACATGGAACCCAGAAACCTTCACTCGTTATCTCACCTGTTTTGCCGCCAGCACTCGTTGGACCAGAATAATTGTATTGAGCATTGTCCCTGAGCTCCCCGCCCGCATCACTGATTGCTCAGAGAGAGTCGAGGGTTTCTCTCTTCTGACGAAGCTACACCGCAGTGACTGCCATCTTTGGATGGTCCACCTCACATTTTGCATAAATTGTCAGCCTGATGACGACGCACAGCAACAGACAGGATGGAGAGCGGCCATTCACGCATCATACTTGCTATTTGCTTAACATATGCTTGTAAGCTCGCTCAAGCTTCTGTGATTGTTTTTTAAATTGCACCGCTCGCATAACTTTTATACTTATTAATTCACTGTTACTCATTATCTCATCTGTTTTGCATCAAGCACTCATCAGGCCAGAATAATCATTTAGTGCATTGTGCCTAAGCTCCCTGGTCGGCCGCAGCATCGCTGATTGTGCGTAGAAAGTAGAAGGTTTCTCTCTTCCAGGCGCAGCTACATCGTAGAGGCCACCATCTGGCGCTAATGAACAGTGGATGCGTCACCAACGCACAGCGGATGCGTCGCTGGCATCCAAAGGCAAGCCGATCTGCTCCCATCCGCGCCAGGACCCCTGATCATTTCGCCATCCAAAACTATTCAAGGGAATTGCTTCTGGAACTGGGTATCCGAGTTAGGAACTATCCCTGCGAACCCCCTAAACCTGACTGATTCATCTGTGAAGAATACCATTTTACATTTATGCTTAACAGCGTCTCCTTTATAGAGGCCTGTACTAAACAATCAACCTCGCTCATAAAAAACAAATATGTGTTTTGCGAGTTTGTGGACTCACCAGGCATAATTTTGGCACAGAAACATGGACCGACTGTACTTCGTACTCTGACTTAAGAATTGCCATCCCAGAGGGGTACATTGTTTAGGTCAGCCTCCTGGTGACCTCATCATCTTGGTCCACTCCCCTGCCCAGTTGCTATTGCCAAAAACCTAGGTGTGCTCAGTGATACAAAACTTTAATTCACAGACCAAATAAATCAGGTCACTGCACCCTGCTTTTTCCTGCTGAGAATTTTGAGGAATATTTTTCCTTTTATTCGGAAAGAGTTCCAACATTTTTTAGGATTTACGATTGCAATTCTTATACGTAGGTATCCAGCAACGACTTCTGAGCAAACTCCAGACTTTCCAAAATGCTGAAGCTCACTAGATCATAAAAATTCCCAAATTCATCTCGACCTCCCAAGCCATCATTAACCTCTATTGGCTTCCAATTTGCGAGTGGGCCAACTTCAAAACTATTTGCATGGCGCACAAAGTCCTTCACAATGCTGCTCCAGAAAATTTCAAGAAAACATTACAGTGGTACACTCCCAAGTGCATGCTTTGATCCTCAGCAGCTAAAGTGGTGGCCGTCCTCCACGCTGGGGAGACAGAAGTTTCTCCGTCTCAACCTGCAAACTGTGGAATTATATGCCCTTGAAACTTAGAGCTCAACCAGACCTACTACTGTTCAGAAAACATCTAAAAATGTGTCTTTATGCGCGTTCTCCCTAACATTAGGTCTGCCAGTAGACTTGCTTTTCCTTCGCTAATGCTAAGACGCATTCAGGGATTTACATGCTCTACAAGTTGTTTACTTTACTTACTTACTAACATTCAGCAGTTGAATAAGAATCGCTTGAATTTGATTCAACAGCCCCATGAGCACATCCTGGGCTTGATGGCTTCTTCCACTGACTAGAGAAGAGTAAGAGAGAGAGGGGAGAGAAAGAGAGAGTGCGAGAGATTGCAGGCAGAACAGGCAGATCTGCATGTTCTTTATGTCTGGCTCCAAAGTTTCTGACCCACTTGTGACCTCCACAATGCACACAAGTAAAGCACCTCTAGTATATATGGAAATCACTGCTACACTGCAGCACCCTCTTTTATGAATTAAAGCAATGGGAATATTTTGAAAAATACCTAACAATGTGTTGTTCATTTAGTGCTTAGTGCCAGTCTTTCTTTGTAATAGCACTGTAAATGCACGTTGCTACTTAAATAAGTTACAAAAATTAAATAGGTCCCGGAAAAATGAAAAGCTGATGCTGTTGTTGTGGAAACTAACTAATGAATAAGAGGGCTGCTCTTCTCAGAGTTGCAGATCAGGCCCTGTTCTCAGAGCAGGCCTGGACCTGGGCCCAGAGACCTAAGAGCACAACCAATGGCATGCACAGTGCACTCAGACTCCAGGCGACTAGTGCAGTGCCTAGCAACAGATGAGATCCTTTCAAATAGGCAGTTGTACAGGAATTAATACCCCAAAAAGTGAGCTCAGGAGCAAGAATATTCCGAAACTGTGCTGTGAGATAGAAATACCCATCCCATGAGAGCTTGAGATAAGCGAGACCTATTTTTTAGCCCATCTTGGTCATACAATGAATGAGATTTTTGTGCAAGAGAGCTCAGCACCTGGGAGATTTCAATATATTGACCAAGGGGGCATGTTTTATTCTTTTCTCTATTGCTGAAAGGTGTACTCTTCAAGCCACGCAAACCATCATCAATAGATTGAACTAAATCCTGAGTAGAGTAGGCAAATGTCTTTTTCTAAAGTGGTGGTTTTGGAGGTTGGAGCCAAGATGGCGGCATGGTGACACATCCTGGTCTGCCTTTAACAGAAGCAAGGACAAGGGCTTCCTTAACCCTGATCAAGGATCCTAAGCGTGCCTTGGCCATAGACTTAGCAACAGGGTTGTGATGTCAGAAGAGTGGAGCGAGCAAGCAAGATGGCAGCTGCAATATGTGAAACAGTGGTCTGACGGGGGAAGACTATACCTGGAAGGCACAGAACCTGGTAATGACCCATCGGACGCTAGGAAATCTAGTGTTGAGCGAGCGAGTCGCACCCAGAGTTGACAAGACCTGTCAGAACCCCAAATAGTGTACCCCAGGTGTGGAGTGGGGTGCAGGTGGAGGCTTGGCTCCTCCTAGATAATCGGCCAAGGAGGGACTCACACAGCCAAGAGTACTGGCACTGTGCAGGGCACTGGAGAGAGCAGCTGCCTTGCCATGTAGCAGCAGTCATGCTCAGCCCGGGTGCTCTCAGTCAGCATAGCAGCAGATGGAGTGGCTCGGACAGGTGGGTACATGTGTGATTCACTGCTGTTTCATGCAAAACAGACATTAAACATTGAAGAGAGTCAAGAAATAGATCCAGGCAATTAAATAGATCCCAGGAGAAAACAAAAACTGTTTAATGATCCATCAACAAAGGAATAGTCCAGAGAACTGCACTGAAGTTGATGTACTGGCTGGCCCTGATTAGGGAATGGTCGAAAACTCTGCATGCTTCACCTAGCTTGCTAGATACTAGGGGCAGATTTACCAATACTTCATGCAGCGCAATTGTTAGAATAGAAATTGTTTATGCTTACTCAGTTTTTAATTAAAGTTAGCATTCGCTGCAACATTTTCTATTTTGGGAACCCCTGATGAGGAAAGGAACTAGGAAATTCTAACAAGTAATAGAGTCAAACCAATTAAAACGTCAAAAGTCCATACAAATTATAAGGGGTTAGCTCATGCACGTTTCTACACAGGTCATAAATATTCCCCTCAAACACAGGAAAGGTGAACACCAAACAAATTATACCCGATATTTACTAAAACTCAAAAACAAAACAAATCCCTGAATAAAGACGACCACACAGACAAGGTTACATTAAGTCCACCAACGTTGCAGGTCTTAACACGCACCGAAAATGGCAGTACAACAAAGGAAATTGTACAAATAATAAAAGAGCTGGTTAAAGACAAATCTGACTATGGGTCGCTCAAGGAAACAATGGGAGAAGGAACTAATAATCAAAGATTCGGGCTTATCAACTTGGACAATGCAACAGGGGAGACACAGTACAAGGATACAACATACCCCGAACCTCCGTTAAGATCAATACCAACTCCCATCTATGTCAGAAATAGTTTTAAAACAATTCTTCAGCCGCAGTGCAAATCAACGGGGAGACACGATATATTGAACAGGGGAAACTTACTACGGCTCCTTCAACACATACCCACACTGTCTCACACAAAAAGTGAGGACATAGTTTGCGTTCAATTTGAATAAAAAAATGGTGATACCAGTAAAGAAGACACCATAGTAACCTAGTTAAACCAACACATGGCGGAAGCTGTGCTTAGAGAAAAAGACATCTTCAAAAACTGGGGCATTGGGGTGAGTGCACCAGAACAAGAAGAGTACCCATCAATTCTACAGTAGCCGGCAAATACAACAACAATGAATAGGAAAGAGTACTCACAAGGGATACTCCACGGCACAATAAAAATACATGTAGACAAACACTACAAGAAATTAATTATATCAGTTAGGAGACAGGAGGACAGGACTACAAGTAGGAGTGTACATATACGATATGTGATAATTAACATCTGTTATCATTTTTGTGATATTGACACAAGTCTGGTGTGTTATAGAATATCATTTCAATATATTGTGTGGATCAACTGTGATTGATTTTGTGTAGCATCTTGTTACATTTACATTCCTTAGGCATACCATACTGTGTAACAACTTGTGGTTTCCAGATTTAGGATCTATAAGTGTCTTTTGTATCAAAAACTATTTATTATACGTATGTATATGTTTTTTATAATACTTGAAATAATATATAAGAAAGAAAAAAAGAAGAGAAATAATAAAAAAGAGAATGTTTTATATCACATCAGTTTTTGGATTGCATGATTTAATTATGGATTCATGTTTCAACTGCTACACAGTCTAAAGTTGAGCACTATGCCCGGTGCGAAATTGTTTTCCAAATAAGTTGTTTCCTTGTTAGGGTATTATCCTTTTTACAGGGGGCCTGTGTGTTTTTCAAATCGTAAATTCTCGCAGCATTTCTGTGAGGGGTGTTCATATTCATCGAAGGCTTCGCCTTTTTTCTTGAGGCGTTTATACATTTATTTGTTGGTTTAAGGGTTCAGGTTTCAGTTTTGTTGTAATGTGCATCTTGAATTATATGTAACTGTATTTATGTATGTATCTTCTTTGTGTGGTAATGGGATAAGTGAGTAAGTGCTTGTCTCTTCAAGAACCTAGATAATCAGGTGGTAAATCTAAAACAGTAACAATGTCTAATTTACCAACATTTGGCTTTTCAGATGAGCAATTTGCCACTATGGTAGGGAGCTCATCAAGTTTTGGTAATCAGCCACAGGTATCTATAGATAAAAATGAGAATGCCATTACGCTCTTGGCATTAAAGAAAAGATGAGGGGCATTGAGCTGCATGGCAAGTACATTCTTGACTATCTAAAGGCAGGGGTTATCCCCCAAGGTTTGAGAGTAAGGAACATCCCTGGCCTATTTGTTCAGATAAAAGAATTTCTGGAGAGATGGGCCATGATATCAAACAGATGTTCACTAAACTATATGATGCTTATAGTCGAAACCACAAAGGAAGTTATTGAACAGCTACTAGCAGAGATCTTGGATCTAGAAAATAAAATTAAAGCATCTGGCATAATAGAAGAGTCAAAAAAGAAATTGGAGGACATTGAAAAAGATCTGAACTCTTATACAGACTATTTTATAAAACGTAAAATTGATAAGTTGAACAAAGATATAAGATTCTTTAGCAAATAATCAATGTATCCATATTTGGCAGATCATTATTATAGTCAACAGGAAAATCAAATGAACCAATACAACCAATTTCCAAATAGACACTTCAATTATGGTAAAAAGGTTACTACCTTTTCAGACTCTTCGGATTCGGAGGGAGAAGGGCAATTTGGAGCCAGTAGTCTTCAGGCTCAGAGTTTTGGAAATGATAGGCAAAGAGGTCCTCTGTCTTTTTTAGGGAGGCCACAGTATCAGCGGAGATTCCAGCACAATCAACATCTGGAATACAATCAATTCCAACCCAACCCCCGATGGGATACAATCAATATCTAGAAACAAGAAACAAGAGGTGTTGGAGGGAGTAACCACAATACCCATATTCAATTTGAGTAAGACAGCTTTATCTCCAACGATACTGTTGGTTCTCTCAAAAGGTTTGACATTTGCTCCTCACGCAGGATTGAACAAATTTGAACTGTTTAGAGATTTACCGACTTTCTTTAGGAAGGTCAGGCTTCACATTTTTTTTTCTCTGATCTACCAATGGTGGATGAGTATAGGAACCGATCAGGACTTTCATTAAAATCAACATTCACGCGTACTATAGATCAATTACCATCAGAAGTAGCTATTTTTGAAAAGGTTCTGTATAATAAATTTGTGAACCTCACTAAACATGTTCAGAAAACACAGTTTAATCTAGATAGAGAAGAATATGAAGCCTTAGAAAGTTTGAAAACATGTAAAGACAAGGTGATAAAAACATGTGACAAAGGAGGAGGCATAGTCGTTTAAGATACTGTGATCTATGTGAATAAAATGCCAGAGATGTTAGGTGATACTAGGTTTTATTTACCAATAGCCAGAGATCCTACCAAACAGGTAACCACTAAAATACACAAGCTCAATAATCGAGCTTTACAAGATGGGGACATTTGCGAAAAGGAGTGGGAATATTTAATGTAGAGACACCAAGGATGGCTAGTATCTACGGCATCCCAAAAGTACATAAAAGTATGACAAACCCACCATTAAGACAGATAGTCACCACGATAGGCTCTGTAACTGAGCTATTAGCTAAGTATGTGGATCCCATGTTATGTCCCTATGTAGCCTGCACGCCAGCCTTTGTCCAGGATACACGACATATCATTAACCTTGTAGAAGATGTACGCTTTTGTCCGGATAATACATTTCTGATTACAATGGATATAGAGGCCCTCTATAGTAACATTCCGATAAATGGTGCCATCTCAGCTGTACATTGGTTTATTCACACATATAATATCCAATTTCTGACTTTATTTGTTTTAGAATGTCTAAAGCTAGTCTTAACAGATAATGTTTTTGAATTTAACAAACAACTTTATAAACAGCAGCAAGGTGTCAGCATGGGAGCATCATGTGCCCCTACTATTGCTAACATATATATGGGTGACACTCAGAGTGTATTGTAATTTAACCCTGATTCTATAAGAAAAGGTTTGCTGACATAGAGTATATGAAGATAATTGTGTTTGATTTGTAAAGAATCTCGATAAGTCTGGCTGTTTTGTATTTAACAAGACGTTTCCATTTGTCAGTCTTCTAGTATTGGAATTAAACAATATGTTAAGTAAACTAGTGTTAATGTCAAGGTCCGTACGAATATATAGTGCTGCCAATATGGTAGTCTAGCTAACATACTAAATCATAGAATAGTACTATTCACACCTTACTATAAAAAAGGAATTTTGCGTATATAAATTATATTAGGGCACTTGGCTCTGATTTATAAAGATTTATCGAGTCATAACTAAGATGACGGTCTCGTATTTAAATCATCAATAATACGCTCCTAAGAGAGATGAGAAACTGATTTGTGTTCACATCTATGCTTGCATTTAAAACTGAATACTACCAATATGGCAGCTCTGCATAAACACGCTGCGCAGGGCTATTTTAGAGTTGGAGCGCACGGGGGCCTGTTTGCATCCCGATATATTGTTCAGAAACTCTACTCAACGAGACAGGTAAGGCCGTAATCTGCATTGTATTAAGTGCTGGTGCTTTTAATCCATGCCCCATAAGTTAGCGAGCATTAATAAGCTAAATATGCACTACAACTCGCGTATTAACGGCGAAGGGAAATCAGTAGCATGCTTAGTTCTGGCATATTCATATGATGCCACACAGGTTAGCGGCTCACTATAACTCTAAGTAAACGTTACCGCTAACTTTATAAATAGATATGAAATCCTTAAATTAGTAAAGCACTAAGCTAGCCGTTACTGGGACATAAATGATAAGTTATGTTTTTGGGAGTTGTAGTCTTGCTTTAATAACTTAGAGTAGGAGCGGACCATATTTAATTGGGAGGATGCCGCTTGAGTTGAGCTATAAAGTTTATCAATGATAGTTTGTCATTCGGAAAATAAGCTAAGGAAAAATTATGCACAACAGGAAACTTTAGGGACACACCTATATGAGATGTAAGCATTTATGAAGTATCTTTGGAGGGAGTTAGCTGTTGATTTTTTAGGAGCTATCGGCCGAAATACATAGCAGTCAATTTTTGATGCATGCATTGTACTATATGCAAAATCTTCCTTTATATGTTATTCAGAATTTGGTTGTAGAACAAATTGAGTGTCCCGATGGTAGCAATTGGGCTTAGTTTGTCAAAATGTCACCTGTTTAATATATTCATACCTGATGAAAATAATACGCATGCTTTGCATCAGCTAGTGGCACTTCCCCCTTTTGTCATTTTTAAAATTTTTATTTCCATTAGGATACATCAGGATCTATCTCTATGCCTTTTAGTAATTAAGAAATATGGGTACCCAGAGGATAGTGCATTGAGGAAATTATTTACCCCAAACTATAGAGGTTAGTATTTTCTCTATCAGTGATGTTGTCTTCCATAAAAGAAAAATGACCACCCAAGAGGTATAGGGAAATAATCAAATCCTAATATCGTTCAATTAATCACACTTGCAGGGAAATTTGTCAATAAAACGTTCGGAAGCTATCATTCGTCTGAACCACCTTACGGTGACAGAGCAATAAGGGGAGTAACTTGCAAACATTCCTGCAGATGTTTAGATAGGAAAGCTAGTAACAGCATGAAGATATAATTGGATAAGTTAAAGGATTTATTTATTTATTTTCTCAGGCATGTTTTAGGGTCCCTAGTACCTGGCAAGCGGTATGTTTGAATTAATGTGGATGTCCCTTGCAAGAATATAAGATATCTAAGCATTAGATCAAGGCAATTTAGGTAAGTACTAAACAGAAGTCAAAATTAGGACCTAAGAGAGAAGAAAGCTAGTCTACAACTGTCATTTTTTACTATTTCAGATTAAGCAGGATATTGGTCTTGAGCAGAAATAGTGAAATTCCTGTCCCTGTAGTTTTTAAAGATTAAAGAAAAGAAAGTGACCCAAATATATCGGGTAAGAAACTGCCAATTGCAAAAATATCTGTTAGGTACTTATATAAAAACATTAGTGCCATTTGGATCCAGCGATCTTACATATGCCCAAAAAGGATTTATAGTCTAGTTATCTTTATACAGGGTAGTATACCCTAGTTAGAGTAATCCAGATAAGCAGAATCTGAGAATATTATATCGTTGTCCGCTCTTAGATTATAGATGATTCCAAATGTAAGTTTGATTCAGTGTCAAGTTTGCGGAGGGAAAACATGGATGGCAAGATGGCCGCCGCTGGGTTGTGTGTGAGCAGTCGCACTCATCCCCTCTCCTGCCCTAAGCTGAAGATGTAAGAGTTGGAGATGCTGAATTCCCTCCGATGGCCCCTGAATGCTTGCTACAGACTGGATTGAAGGGACTGAGGGGCTACGAGCCTATCAAGAACCAACTTTTGAAGGTTGCACATCTCAAGTGGAAGTTTCTTCTGGTCCCACACTGGATTAACCCCTTCGATGCTGATGACGAGCTCAGCTCGTCATCAGCCACGGTGGTCGTGTGCGGATGATGAGCTGAGCTCGCCATGTAACGCGGCTTTTGTAAATTTGCCGCACACAGCGGGAAAAGCCGCCGGAGCGATGCGGTTAAGGGAAGTGTTGCTGCCCTGATGAGTGCGTTTGGGCTTAAGAAGAAGCAGCAGTCACAGGCGGCTAAAATGCACCCACGGCCTGCGAGGCAGGAAAAGGAGAAGACGCAAGAAAAGCCAAAAGAGCATCCGGATACGTTATATGGTATCCGCATTGATGCTAGTGACAGCGGGCAAAGAGGTGGATAACACGGATGGCCCAGCACGAACCCTCGGAGCAATTCGTAGGATGGTGGCTCCCCCAGGAAAAAAGAAAACAGATCAGTGGGGAAAGGCAAGCGCAGTCGAACAGGACAGCCCTGCAGAACCCCGGAGTATGACAGCGAGTAAAGCAGGAAGAGCCGGCGAGAAATCAAAGGGCAAAGAAACCGCACTACGACAGCCCACCTTAACTGAGGCATTCACCCCTAAGGCGCAAGCGCAGAACAATGGAGGCGCTGGAATCTGCGGGGCCAGTGGAGCCAGCGGAGCCAGCGGAGCCAGCGGTGTCAGCGGAGCCAGCGGAAAATCGGACTCCCGCAAGAACGTCCTCGAGGACGCTGAGGACGCAGAGCTCGAGGTTGCTAGGCAACGATCCAGTTCCGACCCAGAGAGAAATCCTGCTTCACTTGCGGAGGCTTCTGAAGCAGAACGGACCTGTGGTAGGAAGGACTTTGCTCCATGCATGGTAAGCGGTGAAGGTGAAGGTGGAGGGGGCTTGGGATTGACTGAGCTAGGAAAGGCTGACATGATGGGAGCCATAATGATGCTTGAAGAAGAGATGAGATCCGCGTAGAAACCCAGCAATACTTGGGGCAGCAGTGTTAGTCTGGCGAACAGAGACATTGTGGGGGAAGGCATGCTGCTTGAAGCAACAGAAAGGGGTGAAGGAGGGTCAGTAGAAGGGGATTGCTTCTTTTCCCTCAATGAGGATTCAGGATCGGACCAAACCAGTGTGGGGAGTTCAGAGGAGACCTCAGGCTCAGGGTCTAGCACAGGTAAAGATACTACTCAAAAGAGGAAGTTGTCAAAATCAAGCAGGCAGCTTTCTGGACCAGCAGGGGGGGCTCAAAAACGCCTAGTTTGGGACTACTCCGCAACTTCTCAGACATATCAGGAGGAAGATAGCAACACCACGGAAGTACCTCCTGGGGGGTCAACGCAACAGGTTCCTGTGGACCTCTTATTCAATACTCTTAAGCAAATGCAAGCTGAGGCTAGGTCCGAAAGCCGGAGAGCAAGGCAAGCTTAAAAAAAAATTCAGAACACAATGAGGAAAATGAACAAACTATATGACGAAATAGCAGACAGGGTAACTGGAATTGAGGAACGAACAGGCAAGCTGGAGGATGATGTTGGAAGCTGGCAGACCTTCAAGACAGAACAGGAAAAACTCACCGAAGATGGTTAGTGGAAACTTGAAGATTTTGAAAATCGCCAGAGACGTAATAACATCAGACTGCTGGGTGTGGCAGAAGGGATTGAAGGGCAGGGCATGAGGCGATTTGTGGTGAACTTGCTAAAGGGGGCTTTTTCTGAGTCTGAGTAGCAATGGGAGAAGGAGGTACAACGGGCACATAGGTTCCCATTCACACTGAAGCGAGGGGCGAGTAGGGATGGTCAGGGGACTTTTCCCAGGGCTATCCTAGTGAATGTAGGGAACTTTTTGTTAAGGGAGGAAATCATTGCTAAAGCTAGACCTGATAGCAAACGGTAGTTTTAGGGAACCACCTTTTTCGCTAGGCCCGATTTCTGCCACGTAACAGTGGAGAGAAGGTGGAGGCTCAGGCAGATGATCGCACCGTTACAGTCACTTGGTTCAGAAGGGTACCTCCTCTTCCCTGCTAAACTAAAAGTGATAACGAAGGGGAAAATAAGAATGTTTAGCTCAGAGATTAAAGCCCAGCAGTTTCTTGATGAGCTCAAAAGTAAGAAAGGGGGTTAACGTATAACTTATTTCAGATGTCTGAATTGAAATCTGTGTTTGTTATACATTTCTGATTAAGCTTGTTTGAGATTAGGGGGGTATAACAGCATGCTAGATAGGTAGGCAGAGGGGGGATGCGATTGATGCAATCCATAAGCGGCCACACATAGGTCATTTTTTACCTATTTGCCAGTAATGGGGGGGTGGGACCAGGAGGGGTGGGAAGGGTAAGGGAGTTAAAAGGGGACAAGGGAGGGGTGAAAGATATACAAAATTTTGGTATTTATGGTTTTATTCAGCACATTGTCACAGGGTGTAGGACACGGGATATACGTTACATAAAATTAGTAGGTTCCTTTATAAGATCAATGATGTATTTTAATGACCTGTAAGATTGCCTCGATCAACATTTGTGGTCTCAATGAAGTTAATAAGAGGCTGAGAGTGGCGGCATTGTTAAGAACTTTACAGTTAGACCTGATATGTCTACAGGAGACCCATATAGAAGGAACAAAGTCATATCTACTGGAGCAGTTGGGGTTTACAGTTTTAGCAAATACTAAGTAGGGGACAAAAACCAGAGGAGTTGCAGTATTGGGGAGAAGTAGAGATGTCGTGGTAAGAAGAAAGAAGGAGGACTAATGGGGTAGATGGGTGATTCTGTAAATAGGTTTTAAAGGTGAGAATTTAACGCTGGTTACAATATATGGCTCCACGGAGGATGATCCGGATGTTTTCCATTTTCTGGATGCAGAATTGGCTCAATGGCCCAAATCTATTGTATGCTGTGGGGACCTTAATATTCATGATCCAGATAGCTCTTTTATGCAGTCAGGAGGAAAGTACCTGGGGAGGAAAAAGAAAGTGTACAAAGCGCTTGTAGATATGGTGTTTCATAATTCTCTGGTGGACCCCTGGGTCAAGTTGCATCCATACTTGGATGGTAGCACTTTTATTTCAGCTCCACACAAAATTTTGGTTAGGTTGGACTACTTTCTAATTTCTAATTCTTTGATTTTTGGCTCACAAATAGAGAAGCAACCCCGGATAGTGTCAGACCACAGTCCTTTGGTATTGACGCTGAGACTGGGTCAGGTACAAAGAAGAAGTACGCAGTGGACCTTTGAAAGAGCATTATTAAAGGATCCGACATATAGGGAATACATGGAGGAGTGGATTACATTTTGGGAGATTAACAGAGGGACTGCACCCCTGGGAGTGGCTTGGGACGCCTTTAAGGCTGGGGTACGGGGCGAGACAATGAGTTTTGTTCTAGCAAGGCAAAAGAAGGAGAGAGCAAAGATAGAGGAAGTTCGGCAGAATCTGATAAAAGAGGAAGAAGAATTGGCCTTAGCTATACTTCAGAATCGTTCTCTAGAATCACATCTCCTTAGAATCATCGTGCTTAAAGCAGAAGCCATAGAAGGTATTGCCAAGAAAGCAGCGGATAACTACCTGGTTAAGAAGGAAAGCGCGTATGAATTAAGTGAAAGAGTGGGGCATATCCTGGCTATACGTACTAGGCAAAGATTAGCTACAGCTGATATTAAAGAGATTATGGATGCGCAGGGTAATTTGGTTACGGAGGCTGATTTAGTTAGAGAAGTTTTTAGGAACTACTACACAGATCTGTATACCCCTGAAGATGTAGGGAGATTG
The DNA here is from genome assembly GCF_964263255.1 of Lissotriton vulgaris. Classification (NCBI taxonomy): domain Eukaryota; kingdom Metazoa; phylum Chordata; class Amphibia; order Caudata; family Salamandridae; genus Lissotriton; species Lissotriton vulgaris. The sequence continues at coordinate 228,492 of NW_028254577.1, forward strand.
GCGGATATAGAAAGTTACCTCAGGGATATCCTTCCCCCAATCATGTCTGAGGAAGAAAGGGAGGTTTTAGATGCCCCATTACATTTGGATGAATTCATTGTTGCTTTGAGCAGCCTACCCTCGGGGAAGGCAGCAGGGCGGGACCAAATCCCGTTGGAGTTTTATAAAGTGTTTAAAGGAGCACTGTTGGTGGATATGTTTAATATCATGTTACAGGCACAAAGGGGGGAATCGAGTCCGGAGTCATGGGGTGGGGTGGATATTGTTGTAATTCTCAAAAGGGGGAAGCCTCCAACGGCGCCTGGTTCATATAGGCCGATTACCTTGATGAATGCCGATGTAAAAATCTATTCCAAAATGTTAGCAAAGAGGCTGTCGGGAATTACTGAGAATTTGGTAAGCCCTGCACAGCATGGATTTATACCTGGTAAAGGGACAACACAGCATATTAGGACGGTGGTTACAATGTTTGATGTGGTAGGTGTCCTGGGGGACCCTATGGCAGCGCTCTTTTTAGACGCAGAGAAGGCATTCGACAGGGTCTCCTGGGACTACCTATAGCAAGTTTTGAGATGGTGCGGTATTGAAGAAGGCTTTATAAAGGCCATACAGGCTTTATACAACGAACCTACCGCCAAGATCAGAGTTAACAGGGGGCATTCGGCAGCAGTGAAGATCGGAAGGGGGACTAGGCAAGGGTGCCCTTCATCCCCGCTGCTGTGTGCATTGTATTTAGAGCCACTCCTGCGTAGGTTTGAAGGTTATCCTGGTATGTCGCCGATGAGGGTAAATGGCTGCACGGTTAAAACACTGGCCTATGCCGATGACGTGGCCATACTGACTCCAGATCCGTTATTGGCTATTAGGGAGGTAGAAGCTGAAGCCCAACTATTTCGGCAGGTTTCCGGGTATAGCTTGAATAGATCAAAGACGCAGATTGTAGAAAATGTGTATTCTAGCTGTAATGATGTAAGGGTGGTTACCTCAGCAGTATATCTGGGGGAGGCAATCTCGGCAAACCTGGACATGGTTGTAGAGAATAATATGGCTCCATTAATCTCTAGGGTAAAGGCGGATTTGGAAAGAATGAATAATTTATACCTCTCTCTTGTGGGTACCACTAATGTTATAAAAATGTTGATCCTGCCTAAGTTCCTCTATCTTTTTAGGGCTATTCCATTATTTTTTGAAACTAGATGGTTTAATTTATTAGAGATTATGTTGAATAGATTTATCTGGGCTCACGGTAAGACCCGGAGGGCCTATAGATTTATTTCTCTACCAAGAGAGAGAGGTGGGGTGGGGGGCGCCTGATTTGAGACTTTAGTACTTTGCTGCTGCTATACAGTATATGCAGGGACTGATAGGAGGGGGGGTATTGAGCAAAAAGTGACAACTATGTCTACGGAAGTATATGCAGCAGTTTTAGGAGAAGAGGCAGAAAATTGCTTCTTATATTGTACCGAGTATGGATACTATAAGAGGACAAGATTTAAGACGCTTAACGCAGCAATTAATATTTGGAATGCCTTTTTGAAAAAAACTGGACTGGGGAGATATAATAGGTATACTAGGCTGTACAAGAATAGATCCTTCCCAGCGGCAGTTTTTGCTGATTCAACAATGGCTGGATGGGCAGAAAAGGGGATTGCACAGATTGGTGACCTGAGGGACTCAGAAGGGATAGTACAGTTTACGTACCTTACATCTAAATATGGCATTGATAGAAGGGATTTTTTTAAATACCTGCAGGTTAGGAGCTTCTTGAGCAATAAGCAAGGTGGGCCAGCAGGATATGATAGCAATGAAATCATGGAGAAAATAAAGTTAGGCGGGACTGTACAGTTAGATCTTTCTATGTATGTCTGGTAAAGGGGAAAATCGACGACATCGATAAATATAGCAATAAGTGGGTCGAGAAACTGGATGGAGAACCAGAAGGGTTTTAGGAATCACTGGAACTGGGTCGCACAATCTTGTGTTCAGCTCCCCTACAATCCCGTTCCGGTCCTCGGATGCTTGATTCTGGTCTGGGAAAGATATGGCTGTTGTAGTTCGGACTGGACTGTTCCCATGGGGCACAGGGTCAGAGCTGATTTGCATAAAGCCATTATCTGACCCAGGGTGGTGTGGAGTGCAAAAAACGATGGATTTAGGCCCAGATCCTTGTACTGGGGTGAATGTAAGACATTGATCTACATTCTGTCCATCAAATTGTTTTTTGTAATTTTCTCCCTGAGTGTACTGGGGTAGCTCAGACGTGGGTCCCAGAGCCTCCACACCACTGGAGTCAAGCTAGCCGGGCTGATGAGAGGTGTTACCGCGAAACCGGTCCGGTCCTCGGATGCTTGATTCTGGTCTGGGAAAGATATGGCTGTTGTAGTTCGGACTGGACTGTTCCCATGGGGCACAGGGTCAGAGCTGATTTGCATAAAGCCATTATCTGACCCAAGGTGGTGTGGAGTGCAAAAAACGATGGATTTAGGCCCAGATCCTTGTACTGGGGTGAATGTAAGACATTGATCTACATTCTGTCCATCAAATTGTTTTTTGTAATTTTCCCCCTACAATCCCAGCATTACAAAACTTTGTATTCACTGTATTTTACCCCAGCTAGGATAGCAAAATAGGGGGGCACCACGGGCATCACTTGTCCTCGATGCAACTCATTAGAGGCAGATATTGTACATATCTTTGCTACCTGCCCTCTACTGCACACTTTGATTAAAGATACAGAAGTTTTTCTCAATAGGTCATTAGATATACAAATAACTTTAACTCCTATCTGGCTACTGATGGGGATAGGCCCAGAGGGGGGTAACCTACAGAGAGAATTTATCTTTATGGCCACCGCAGTATATAGATTAACTATAGCTAGGGCATGGTTGGATAGAAACCCACTGGTTATGCAAATTTGGCTGGCGAACCTGTTAGCTGCCTATAATCTGGAGAAACCTATATATGCACTGAAATGTAGGAGGGGTAAGATGCGAGGCTTAAGAATTTGGGAGCCCATAGCCAGATGGAAGGAGGCTCTGGGTTCGCACTAAGACTATTTGTATCTGACTATTGTTAAAATGTATAGTAGGCGTCATTGCTTGCATTTTGCTCTTACCCTTACTTTATTTTACCTTTCTTTCTTTTCCTTTTAAACATTAGTTTGGTTATCTTTCCAATTTAAGAGGTATTATGAGGAAGATGTACTGTATATTATAAAGTTATTGGTTGTAGCACTTGAAATGACATAAAATGTTAAATGTACAATGTGTGCAAATCGAAAAATAAAAAGATACTTAAAAAAAAAAAGATCAAGGCAATTTAGGTAAGTACTAAACAGAAGTAAAAATCAGGACCTAAGAGAGAAGAAAGCTAGTCTACAACTGTCATTTTTTACTATTTCAGATTAAGCAGGATATTGGTCTCGAGTAGAAATAGTGAAATTCCTGTCCCTGTAGTTTTTAAAGATTAAAGAAAAGAAAGTGACCCAAATATATTGGGTAAGAAACTGCCAATTGCAAAAATATCTGTTAGGTACTTATATAAAAACATTAGTGCCAGCGATCTTACATATGCCCAAAACGGATTTATAGTCTAGTTTTCTTTTTACAGGGTAGTATACCCTAGTTAGAGTAATCCAGATAAGCAGAATCTGAGAATATTATATCGTTGTCCGCTCTTAGATTATAGATGATTGCAAATGTAAGTTTGATTCAGTGTCAAGTTTGGGAACCTGATGCACAATCCTAATGTATATTAGGGATCTCAGTTAGGCACATGGATTAAACTGAATGATTATATAGAACAAGGAACATAATTTGGCAGTATCTATCTCTTTTTAAAAAATAACATCACGCTGGAGGTGCTATATGAGTTTGTATGTTATGTGTTCACAAATCTTATGTTAATACTAGTAGATGCATGTTATAGCGGAAGAGAAACCTTTGAGCCCTGATGACCATGTACATAAAGTAAGGGGAGGGTCGTCTTTTATAGGCCACCATGTGTTATCATTGTATATTGCAGTTGTTCCATGGATTTATCTTAATTGAAATTGAAATCTTTTTCCATTTATAGTAAACCACTGCTGTGCTAACCCTGAGGAAGGCTTTTGCCGAAACGCGTTGGTAATAGTAAAGACCTGTAACCAGTGTTTTTTCTCAAAATCAGTACATATACGATATGTGATAATTAACATCTGTTATCATTTTTGTGATATTGACACAAGTCTGGTGTGTTATAGAATATAATTTCAATATACTGTGTGGGTCAACTGTGATTGATTTTGTGTAGCATCTTGTTACATTTACATCCCTTAGGCATACCATACTGTGTAACAACTTGTGGTTTCCAGATTTAGGATATATAAGTGTCTTTTGTATCAAAATGTATATGTTTCTTATAATACTTGAAATAATATATAAGAAAGAAAAAAAGCAGAGAAATAATAAAAAAGATAATTTTTTATATCACATCAGTTTTTGGATTGCATGATTTAATTATGGATTCATGGTTCAACTGCTACACAGTCTAATGTTGAGCACTATGACCGGTGCAAAATTCTTTTCCAAATAAGTTGTTTCCTTGTTAGGGTAATATCCTTTTTACAGGGAGCCCGTGTGTTTTTCAAATCGTATATTCTCGCAGCCTGTCTGTGAGGGGTGTTCATATTCATCAAAGGCTTCGCCTTTTTTCTTGAGGCGTTTATACATTTATTTGTTGGTTTAAGGGTTCGGGTTTCAGTTTTGTTGTAATGTGCATCTTGAGTTATATGTAACTGTATTTATGTATGTATCTTCTTTGTGTGGTAATGGGATAAGTGAGTAAGTGCTTTTCTCTTCAATAACCTAGATAATCAGGTGGTAAATCTAAAACAGTAAACATGTCTAATTTACCAACATTTGGCTTTTCAGATGAGCAATTTGCCACTATGGTAGGGAGCTCATCAAATTTTGGTAATCAGCCACATGTATCTATAGATAAAAATGAGGATGCCATTACGCTCTTGGCATTAAAGAAAAAGATGAGGCGCATTGAGCTGCATGGCAAGTACATTCTTGACTATCTAAAGGCAGGGGTTATCCCCCAAGGTTTGAGAGTAAGGAACATCCCTGGCCTATTTGTTCAGATTAAAGAATTTCTGGAGAGATGGGCCATGATATCAAACAGATGTTCACTAAACTATATGATGCTTATAGTCGAAACCACAAAGGAAGTTATTGAAAAGCTACTAGCAGAGATCTTGGATCTAGAAAATAAAATTAAAGCATCTGGCATAATAGAAGAGTCAAAAAAGAAATTGGAGGACGTTGAAAAAGATCTGAACTCTTATACAGACTATTTTATAAAACGTAAAATTGATAAGTTGAACAAAGATATAAGATTCTTTAGCAAAGAATCAATGTATCCATATTTGGCAGATCATTATTATAGTCAACAGGAAAATGAACCAATACAACCAATTTCCAAATAGACACTTCAATTATGGTAGAAAGGTTACTACCTTTTCAGACTCTTCGGATTTGGAGGGATAAGGGCAATTTGGAGCCAGTAGTCTTCAGGCTCAGATATTTGAAAATGATAGGCAAAGAGGTCCTCCATCTTTTTTAGGGAGGCGACGAAATCGTCAAAGGAATTGGAGGCCACAGTATCAGATGAGATTCCAGCATCAATCCACATCTGGAATACAATCGATTCCAACCCAACCCCCCGATGGGATACAATCAATATCTAGAAACAAGAAACAAGAGGTATTGGAGGGAGTAACCACAATACCCATATTCAATTTGAGTAAGACAGCTTTATCTCCAACGATAGTGTTGGTTCTCTCAAAAGTTTTGACATTTGCTCCTCACGCAGGATTAAACAAATTTGAACTGTTTAGAGATTTACAGACTTTCTTTAGGAAGGTCAGGCATCAAATGTTTTTCTCTGATCTACCAATGTTGGATGAGTATAGGAACCGATCAGGACTTTCAATAAAATCTACATACACGCCTACTATAGATCAATTACCATCAGAAGTAGCTATTTTTGAAAAGGTTCTGTATAATAAATTTGTGAACCTCACTAAACATGTTCAGTAAACACCATTTAATCTAGATAGAGAAGAATATAAAGCCCTAGAAAGTTTGAAAATATGTAAACACAAGGTGATAAAAACATGTGAGAAAGGAGGCGGCATAGTCGTTTAAGATACTGCGACCTATGTGAACAAAATGCCAGAGATGTTAGCTGATACTAGGTTTTATTTACCTATAGCCAGAGATCCTACCAAACAGGTAACCACTAAAATACGCAAGCTCATTAATCGAGCTTTACAAGATGGGGACATTTGCGAAAAGGAGTGGGAATATTTAAATGTAGAGACACCAAGGAGAGCTAGTATCTACGGCATCCCGAAAGTACATATAAGTATGACAAACCCACCACTAAGACTGATAGTCACCACAATAGGCTCTGTAACTGAGCCATTAGCTAAGTATGTGGATGCCTTGTTATGTCCCTATGTATCCTGCACGCCAGCCTTTGTCCCGGATACACGACATATCATTAACCTTGTAGAAGATGTACGCTTTTGTCCGGATAATCAATTTCTGATTACAATGGATATAGATGCCCTCTATAGTAACATTCCGATAGATGGTGCAATCTCAGCTGTACATTGGATTATTCACACATATAATATCCAATGTCTGACTTTATTTGTTTTAGAATGTCTAAAGATAGTCTTAACAGATAATGTTTTTGAATTTAACAAACAACTTTATAAACAGAAGCAAGGTGTCAGCATGGGAGCATCAAGTGCCCCTACTATTGCTAACATATATATGGGTGACACTCAGAGAGTGTATTGTAATTTACCCCTGATTCTATAAGAAAAGGTTTCCTGACATAACAAGACGTTTCCGTTTGTCAGTCTTCTAGTATTGGAATTAAACAATATGTTAAGTAAACTAGTTTTAATGTCAAGGTCCGTACGAATATATAGTGCTGCCAATATGGTAGCCTAGCTAACATACTAAATCATGGAATAGTACTATTTACACCTGACTCTATAAAGGAATTTTGCGTATATAAATTATATTAGGGCACTTGGCTCTGATTTATAAAGATTTATCGAATCATAAATAAGATGACCGTCTCGTATTTAAATCATCAATAATACGCTCCTAAGAGAGATGTGAAACTGATTTGCGTTCACATCTATGCTCGCATTTAAAACTGAATACTACCAATATGGCAGCTCTGCATAAACACGCTAGACTCACTGTGGTGAATATTGATGTCGTCATTGCGTAATGGGTGCATGCTGCGCAGGGCTATTTTAGAGTTGGAGCACACGGGGGCCAGTTTGCATCCCGATATATTGTTCAGAAACTCTACTCAACAAGACATGTAAGGCCGTAATCTGCATTGTATTAAGTGCTGGTGCTTTTAAACCATGCCCCATAAGTTAGCGAGCATTAATAAGCTAAATATACACTACAACTCGCGTATTAACGGCACAGGGGAAATCAGTAGCATGCTTAGTTCTGGCATATTCATATGATGCCACACAGGTTAGCGGCTCACTATAACTCTAAGTAAACGTTATCGCTAACTTTATAAATAGATATGAAATCCTTAAATTAGTAAAGTACTAAGCTAGCCGTTACTTGGACATAAATGATAAGTTATGTTTTTGGGAGTTGTGGTCACGCTTTAATAACATAGAGTAGGAGCGGCCCATATTTAATTGGGAGGATGCCGCTTGAGTTGAGCTATAAAGTTTATCAATGATAGTTTGTCATTCGGAAAATAAGCTAAGGACAAATTATGCACAACAGGAAACTTTAGTGACATGCCTATATGACATGTAAGCATTTATGAAGTATCTTTGGAGGGAGTTAGCTGTTGATTTTTTAAGAGCTTTAGGCCGAAATACATAGCAGTCAATTTTTGGTGCATGCATTGTACTATATGCAAAATCTTCCTTTATATGTTATTCAGAATTTGGTTGTAGAAAAAATTGAGTGTCCCGATGGTAGCAATTGGGCTTAGTTTGTCAAAATGTCACCTGTTTAATATATTAATACCTGATGAAAAGAATATGCATGCTTTGCATCAGCTAGTGGCACTTCCCCCTTTTGTCATTTTTTTATTTTTATTTCCATTAGGATACATCAGGATCAATCTCTATGCCTTTTAGTAATTAAGAAATATGGGTACCCAGAGGATTGTGCATTGAGGAAATTATTTACCCCAAACTATAAAGGATAGTATTTTCTCTATCAGTGATGTTGTCTTCTATAGATGAAAAATGACCACCCAAGAGATATAGGGAAATAATCAAATCCTAATATCGTTCCATTAATTACACTTGCAGGGAAACTTATCAATAAACCGTTCGGAAGCGATCATTTGTCTGAATCACCTTACGGTGACAGAGTAATAAAGTGAGTAACTTGCAAACATTCCTGCAGATGTTTAGATAGAAAAGCTAGTAACAGCATAAAGATATAATTGGATAAGTAATAAGGATGTATTTATTTATTTTCTCAGGCACGTTTTAGGGTCCCTAGTACCCGCCAATCGGTATGTTTGAATTAATGTGGATGTCCCTTTCAAGAATATAAGATATCTAAGCATTAGATCAAGGCAATTTAGGTAAGTACTGAACAGAAGTCAAAATTAGGACCTAAGAGAGAAGAAAGCTAGTCTACAACTGTCATTTTGTACTATTTCAGATTAAGCAGGATATTGGTCTCGAGCAGAAATAGTGAAATTCCTGTCCCTGTAGTTTTTAAAGATTAAAGAAAAGAAAGTGACCCAAATATATCGGGTAAGAAACTGCCAATTGCAAAAATATCTGTTAGGTACTTATATAAAAACATTGGTGCCATTTGGATCCAGCAATCTTACATATGCCCAAAAAGGATTTATAGTCTAGTTATCTTTATACAGGGTAGTATACCCTAGTTAGAGTAATCCAGATAAGCAGAATCTGAGATTATTATATCGCTGTCCGCTCTTAGATTATAGATGATTGCAAATGTAAGTTTGATTCAGTGTCAAGTTTGGGAACCTGACGCCCAATCCTAATGTATATTAGGGATCTCAGTTAGGCACATGGATTAAATTGAATGATTATATAGAACAAGGAACATAATTTGGCAGTATCTATCTCTTTTAAAAAAATAACATCACTCTGGAGGTGCTATATGAGTTTGTATGTAATGTGTTCACATATCTTACGTTAATACTAGTAGATGCATGTTACAGAGGAAGAGAAACCTTCGAGTCCTGATGACCATGTATATAAAGTAAGGGGAGGGTCGTCTTTTACAGGCCACCATGTGTTATCATTTTATATTGCAGTTGTTCCATGGATTTATGGTAAATAAAATTGAAATCTTTTTCCATTTATAGTAAACCACTGGTGTGCTAACCCTGAGGAAGGCTTTTGCCGAAACGCGTTGGTGATAGTAAAGACCTGTAACCAGTGTTTTTTCTTAAAATCAGTACATATACGATATGTGATAATTAACATCTGTTATCATTTTTGTGATATTGACACACGTCTGGTGTGTTATAGAATATAATTTCAATATATTGTGTGGATCAACTGTGATTGATTTTGTGTAGCATCTTGTTACATTTACATCCCTTAGGCATACCATACTGTGTAACAACCTGTGGTTTCCAGATTTCGGATATATAAGTGTCTTTTGTATCAAAAACTATTTATTATATGTAAGTATATGTTTTTTATAATACTTGAAATAATATATAAGAAAGAAAAAAGAAGAGAAATAATAAAAAAAGCAAATTTTGTATATCACATAAGTTTTTGGATTGCATGATTTAATTAGGGATTCATGGTTCAACTGCTACACAGTCTAATGTTGAGCACTATGCCCGTGCGAAATTGGTTTCCAAATAAACAGTACAAAGATACAACATACCACCGAACCTCTGTTAAGATCAATACCAACTCCCATCTATGTCAGATATAGTTTTAAAACAACTCTTCAGCCGCAGTACAAATCAAAGGGGAGACAAGATATATTGAACAGGGGAAACTTACTACGGCTCCTTCAACACATACCCGCACTGTCTCACACAAAAAGTGAGGACATAGTTTGCGTTCATTTTGAATTAAAAAAATGGTGATACCAGTAAAGAAGACTCCATAGTAACCTGGTTAAACCAACACAGGGTGGAAGCTGTGCTTAGAGAAAAAGACATCTTCAAAAACTGGGGCATTGGGGTGAGTGCACCAGAACAAGAAAAGTACCCATCAATTCTACAGGAGCCGGCAAATACAACAACAATGAATAGGAAAGAGTACTCACAAGGGATACTCCGCGGCACATCAAAAATACATGCAGACAAAAACTACAAGAAACTAATTATATCAGTTAGGAGACAGGAGGACAGGACTACAAGTAGGAGTGTAAAAGATGAAGGGCCACGAAGAATGCAAACGAACAATCAATTTAATAGGATAAGCCGAGAGCCACAAAGAAGCACTCAATATTCCTGATGTCCAAGTGGGCACATTAGATACCCTATGGTATCAACAAGTGTCTCCAATTGTAAAACCCGTAACACCAGAAATGTTCAGTATACTCCATACCAACTACAAATCGCTCTCCAATCTCAAAATCATCTCGTGGAATGTGGCAGGAATACGCAAAGCACTTAAACATGAAACTGCCACAAAAATACTGCAGGAAGGAGACATTGCTTGCCTACAAGAGACCTGGGCCACAGACTATGTACACCTCGAAGGCTATGCCGGCTTTCACAAACTAGCAACCGGTTTGGTAGACCCTCGGGGCATTTCGATCTATGTAAAACATCTAAAACAGATGTCAGTAAAGAGCCTGATGTGTTACAGGCACTCATAATAGAGGGTGACAGGGTCAGAACATATAGTGCCCCAATCCTAGTTATAAATCTATATCTAAATGCACAGGGTCAGAAAAAACTGGACGCCACTAAAAATATTATAACCCTAATACAGGAAATCTTACACTCTAATGTGCTTTTGGCTAAAGTAATTGCAGGAGACTTTAATCTGCATAACCTGGGAATATATCAGAACGACAGGCTGGGTCTAACCAGCTCTGAAAGGGTTTTCAATTCTTTCCTAAAAAAGTATGACCTAAAATCTGCGAGTGAAACCCGGAAAAATCCAGATTCCAAAAGTCTTCGGGTATGGCAACGTTTAAGAACTGTTCTACAATAGATTACATATTTCTATGCAATCTGCTATCCCAGAAAATTGTCAACTTTGAAGCGAAAGCTCATGAAACTAGTGACCACAAATTATTGCAGGTGGATCTAAACTTCGGCTTTCTACAGAGGGAACAAGCTGCCGCAGTATCCCAGTCAACAGGGACTGAAGAACACACACTAGTTAGAAGGCTAAAATGGAAAAAGCACCAAGTAAAGCAGTTTAATGCTTGGAAAAAAAACAAGAGTGCAAAGAGAAGAGTCCGGGAAATCAACCTAGTATGGAAAACAGGACAAAGTGTATTGGAACTCTAAAAGCCATATTGTTTGATGACCTCAACGTCAGTACATCGGGTACCACAACGCATACCCCACGATTTAGACACAACAGCATAAAACTAACCACAGTAACAAATAAATTAAAGAGGGCAAAAAGACTACATAAAATCGGAGAAACCCAGGAAACAAGGGAGAGGTGTAAAGACCTAAACAAGATGCAGAGTCATTTGTTATGGTCGCTTAAACAAGAAAAATTAGAGAAAGATTGGGTAACAATACACAAGCTCTCAAAACCTCACAAACAACGACAGCTTTGGCAATACATAGCAAACTTGGAGAAGGGTAAAGTTTACAGGCACAACTCAGTACATGCAGATGCTTGGCTGAGACACGTCGCTTCAATTTATACTGAGAAAGCAGTTTCCTTAGACCCTGAAAACCATGAGGTCTGTTCCGTATATAGTGAAGATACAGACACTGAGGCCCCTGTTGAATCCCTGGGCAACGATCAAGATGGTACCACAGTCAAACAAGTAATAAAAAGGATAAGAAGAGATGGGGCACCCGGGCCCAACGGACTTCCAGGAGCCATCTTTAGAGAAGATCCAGTTTACTGGGGTAAAATTCTCTCTAAACTGTTCATCGAATGTAGGTTAAAAGCAAAAGTGCCAGACTCATGGCGGGGGTCTTTCCTGCACCCAATCTTCAGAGGGGGGACAATACAGACCCAAAAAATTATAGACTAATTGCCCTCCTTGACATTGAAGGTAAAGCCTATGCTAGCACCTTACTGAAGGAACTAAATAGATGGATTAAAGAGAACAAAATCCTCCCCCACTATTAGACTGGAGTCCGTAATGGCTACTCCACAATTGATAACATCGCGGCTATGTCATATTTGAGCCAGAAAGCCAATTGCAAAAACAATAAACCAGTTTTTGCATGCTTTGTGACTACTCATCTGCCTTTGATGGGGTACCCCGACATAAGCTCTGGGAAAAATTTTGTAATTGCCATCTTCCAGCAGGTCTCCTCAATGCCATTATCTCACTATACAATAACACCTGGATCAAAGTGAAGCTAGCGGAAAACACCATAACAAAGAAGTGCCTGACAAACCGCAGATTAAAACAGGGATGTGTACTTGCCCCCACACTGTTTATTCTATGCACCGCCAATCTGGGGAAGAAGCTTCTTAAGGCCAGCCTCGTAACCCCAAAAATCGGGAACAACAAACTGCAAATTTTACAATACGCAGACGACTTAGTGGTAATGGACAGCACAAAAATCGGGCTACAAAGATGCCTAGACACCCTCAATAAGTACAATGAAACCAATGAGCTTACAATAAATGTTCAAAAAACGAAAGTAGTCATTTTTGGCCATTTCCCCCAAAAAACTTTATTGCAATGGCATGTGGGTAAGGAAATCATTAATACCACGAGATTGTACAACTATCTCAGGCACTGGCTAAGGGAAACAGGTAAAGCAACATCACATATGTACAAAATGAAGGCCAGAGCACAGTCAACAATCTTTTTGCTATGCAAATTAAATGAGTTAATGCACAGTCCAACGTCAGCCCCTATTAGAAAACTAATACAAGCTAAAATTAGGGCAACTGCAGGTTATGCACAGCAGGCATTTTCAGGCAAAATGGACGCAATGTTGGACAAAGTGCAATACCTGGCCTACAAACACATTTTTAAACTTCCCAAATATACTCGCAACAGCCTAATTCGTTTGGAGTTTGGCCCAAGGCAACAAAGTAAGGAATGCCTGGGAACGCATGCAAAGTATTACAATAGAGTGCTAACAGCCCCAGCCGGAAGCTTAAAAATTATGCTTAAGCCAATTTATAGAGAGACCACCAACCCGTGGCAAGGTTACAAGGAAAAAGCAGTGGAAACACTGAGTTTGGCAATCGAAAACTGGCTGGAATGATCGATAAACTACCTGGCAATTAAAAACACAATTAACAAACAATGTTTCCAATTGTTGCGCACAAGTGACCTAGCAGAATATGTAACAGGAAGAGGGCCACCTGGGTTGCTAACATCATATACTGGACATAAAATCCAGCCCTATCTGAATCAGGCACTGGGAAGGAAAGCACTTAAAAACATGATATGGGCCAGACTAGTGCCCCTCTAAATCAAAGAATCAAACCCTGGGTGGAAGTCCCTTGAACATAAAATCAGATGCAGACTCTGCAACTATAAACACGAATCTCTGCTACACTTGATTTTTTCCTGTCCCGGTATGCTTTTGCCTTGTCAGATTCTTTTAAAACAAATGTGGCTGTGTAACGGGGTTTGAACAGTAAAAGAAGCTGTTTCAGTACTTTTTTCCTGCACTCTGCCATCGTACTTGGCCAGGTTAGGGAAATACATGGCCGAGCTTAAAATTGGGCTCATGGAAGAAGAGGGGTCATGCAAGATGAAAGACAATTTGGCTTAATAAGTAACATGCCTCGACTAACCAGCTGGTGAAGATGTCATTCTAGCTATTAAAAATGTTAGATCCTACAAGAAACTTCACAAAAATTTTGAAATGACAGTTTCTTGCTGTTTTACTAATGTATATATATATATATTTTTCTTTTTTTTTCTTTAATACAATGTTTTGATAGTGTTACACACAAATGTCTTTCTCTTATAATTGTTGCTTCAATATCTTTTTAAATTGTATGTAAGACGTACTGCAAATGATTTTAAGTAACTGTGCAATATAAATAAAAATAATTCACAGAGAGATTCGCAGTAGGCCTTGTAATACTCGGCTGGCACGCCATCTGGCCCTGGCGTTTTCGCGGATGCCATGGACCCAATCACATCTACAATCTCTTCTAAGGTGAGTGGGCCGTTAAGTGTCTCCTGGTGTGCCCCTGAAGCTGTGGGCAGTTGGACCGAGCCCAGGAACCCCTCTAGCTCATGATCTGGGCAGCGCCCTCTAGACTGCTACAATTGGGCATAGTGGTCCTCCATGGCCCTGTGTATCTTGCGCTGTGTATACACAAGGGTCCCCTCTGATGTGCGTATGGCCCCTATCGGAGCGTGGTTGTTCTCTTGCCATAGCAGCAAGGCAAGCAATCGGCCTGCTCTATCGGCTGAGGCATGCATGCAAGCTGTATGGGCTGTGTAATTGTGGCATCGTAGTCGATCCAGTAGGTCCGCATGTTTGGCGCGGAGCTTTTCCAGTCGGTTTGGGTCTTTGCCCCTCCCTTCTCCTTCACATTCGTACCCCAGCAGCTGGGACTCTAACTTCGTAAGTGAGGTTGACAGATAACTACTTATAATCCATGTGGCTCCCAAACAGTGCCCCCTGGTCGCTATTTTGAAGGTGTCCTATTCTACGAGTGTATTGCTTGCTGTACCCTCATTGAGTTTGAAATATGTGAGTATGGCCGTCCCCAGTGATGAACGAAACTCTGGGTCTTCTAGCGCAGTCGTTTGGAGGCACCATGTGGGTATGGGGGGATGGTCCGCCTCCCAACTAAGTTGCATCCACAGGGGGCTATGATCGAAGTGTGCCTGCCCTAGGTATTCTGTTTTCGTGACTAGTGGGAGCAATGATTGGGAACCCACTACCCTGTCAAGACGTAGTGTAGGTTATGCACCGCTGAGTAATAGGAGTAAATACGTTCAGTAGAGTTAGGAACAAGCCATATATCCAACAACGCCCAGTGTGCCTGAGCGTTAGACACAGCAGAGGTTCTGTTAAGAGAGGAGAACGATCTATCTGTGTCAACGTTGAGTACCGAATTGAAGTCCCCTCCCAGCAGCCAGGGAAGTCCAGCGTAAGGGGTAAAGCTTGTGATGGCCGTACCAGAAAAGAGGGTTGGTCTACATTTGGGGCGAATATTAATCCCAGTAGTATCGTTTGACCATTGAATCACCCTCGCACTAAGGTGTATCTGCCCTCATGATCTATTACCACGTCCTCACCAACAAATAGGGTGCCCGCCCTCACCCAAATTAATGTGCCGCTCGCCTGCGCCGAGTACACAGTACCATACAGCTGCCCTCTCCAAAGTCTGCACAGTCTGTCTAGTTCTGCCTGTGTCATGTGTGTTACCTGTAATAGGGCACCTATTACCTATGTAATGCCTACCGAATGTCTCTGGAGGTAGGCGAATATTGAGTAGCGCCGCGTGGGTGTGTGCATGCAGAGTATGTTCCATGTTAGTACGTTAGCTCGTGCCATTGTCATCCGGGGTAGCTGGAGTAGATCTTGCGTTGGTGAGGGTGTGTCATGGGTAAGCTCCTGTGTACCGGTCTGTTGTAACGAAAACATCAATTCAACTTTGAACGTCATAACAACTGGGGTGAACTCTGCGGAGGAGTCCGTCCAAACGTATTTAGCAAATTATAATAATAAACTATCCCAGTATGGTGCCTGGTGGGGTCATGTGCACAATCAGCGCTCTACCGTGACATTCCTCTCATTTTATTGAACAGTCTTATTTCTCGTGCAAGAGATATGAGCTGTTACAATCGCAAGACAGTATGCAAAATATAATAAGTACAGCGTGATCAGTAAGAAGAAATAATACTGCAATAGCATGGTCTTTTAGCTATGACATATATTCATATAAAGATACATAAATAACACAGGCTAAAATGTGAATACTCAACTGGTGCTTCGAATAGTTCTACCCCAGTGTCCCTAATATAAGTGTAGTACGAGGTAAGAAGTAGGTGCTGTTTTCTATAGTATAGTTTAGCTATAGTTTGTATTGCCTTTTGTATGCCAAGAGTCCCTCTAGGTTCTAGTCTTCTCCATACCTTAGAATGAGAGAGGTGGAATCTATTTCCTGGATCTCAATCCCTAACACCCCGCAGAGGGAGTCAGGACACTGGAAGCTGGATTCTCTGCGAGCAGGATGACAGCGTCTGCTCAGTGCGTCAGGCGGGGACTCAAATTCCTTCTGAACTTGCCGCGGTGAGTCGTATCAAGCTATGTAGCCGAGCCGAGCCGTGATTTGCCATGGTAAGCAAAGGTATATTTATAGCTGGAAGGTGCCTAGGAATGCTAGGATTGATGTAAAGTCAGGCAGAGAAGACATCATGAATGAACCCTAAGGAATAGTTGTTCATGCATAATAAATGAGTTCTTGGAGAAATCAATAATCCAAGCATGGAACTCATTGTGATATGGGATGGACGGATGTAGGTGACCATGCCTGTATTTGGATAGCATGGCTGATGCCTAATATAAGGACTGGGATTCTATGCCTAAATAAGGGCAATGTGAGTTTTGCCAATAAAAGGGCATATTTCAGAAAACCTATGTACGGGTATCTAAATCGAAACACAACAGTAGCGGTTCGCGCAGGCTGGCTAGTCTTAACACAAGTGGGTGCTCGGCTATCGTGTGATGTACCCTGTGTGGGTGCTGACCCAACAGTGCCGCCCGCGTCTACAGTATCTATTGAGATACATAAACAAACTTCATAAACAAGTCTCTACTTGTGTGGGCTGCCTCTGGTATAGGTCATCGTGACAATGTCCCATCATATGATGTCATCAGCAGTCTGTGGGGTTACCACTGGAAGGCTCACATGTTCAGAATCTTCTGCTGACAGAGACGATGAGCCACTGGCTGCCGCTGAGTCAGCAAAGCATGTTTCCGGACGCTCCCTGTTTTGTGTGATTCTGAGAGGTGCAAACGCCTCCAGGATGTCCTGCCGCTCCATACTGATCTTCTCTGGGCTCAGCGCAGGTTCTGCCTCCACTTCCTCTCTCACGCGTGGGGGGAGCTAAACTACCCGCACGCAGCGTTCCTTGCTGCATCTTGGCATGCATGCGACCCATCACAAATTGCTGCGAAGATGGCATTCACGTCCAGCTTAGAGTGTTAGTGGCCTCAGCAGGTGTCTGGCCGCAACATGTGACCCAGGGCCAGTCTAGTCTATACACAGTTTAGAGGCACCAGAGCTGCACCCGTGGACCCGTGTGCTGGAGGCGGCTCCACGTCGCAAGAAGTCCCGCCCTCAGGAGTGAGGTCTTCGTCGCAGCGGCCCTGCGTCTGCGGGCCTCCTGTTGTGTAGACTATCTAGGCGCCGGACTGAGTGTTAGGCAGTAATGTCTCTCAACAATGGGTCATCACCTCGGGTACTTATGTCCCTCCGCAACGTCGGGCTGTTCGTGTCCTTGCCTCCATGGGCCGTAGCGTGTTCGCAGGGGAAAGGCCAGGCGGGTTCTACCTGCGCCTACCGCTCCGGTCGTTCCCTTTTGTGGCGCACAGCAGTTGCTGCATCAGCTCTTTTGCTCACCTTGGACTGGTGCTGCGCAGGCCCTGAGGTTCATTTCTGCGGCCAACTCATTGTAGGCCCTGAGGCGCTCCTGCTCCCGCACCGTCACTATGGGTCTCACAGTGTAGGGCACCCCCAGCACCTCACCTCCGCTACTTATTGCCAGTTCCACTGGTACAGCGGCATCGGATCTCCCACATGCGGCTACAATGGTGCCTTCCTCCTGGGCCCCAGACTCTGCGCTGGGGATCCCTTGCCTCTCTCTGCCTACTGGGCCCCAGCATGGGCCTGCATCGCTGCGCACTCACCGGGTCGCTCTTCGGCTGGAGGGTCGCCCGCCGCAATCGGCCTCCATGTGTTCCGCCACCCGGGTCCGGGACGGTGCCTGCCGTCAGCGGACTAAGGCCAATGCACCCCAGCCCAGCTACCCGCTCTAGCCCGCTGCGAAGCGGGTCTGTGCTCCGCTACGTACTGTGGTTACTGTGAGGGCCCCACGGTCGATGTAGGTTTGCCAGTGTCCGTCGCTGCAGCCTCTGCTCTTTATGGCATATTCCTGCTGTTGGGCAGTCCCTGACCCTCTTCGTGGGACACAGACCACTGGTCTGAGTCTTTGCGGCATCGGGGCCTCTGCGGTCATCTCTGCCGCGTGCCGCCTACTGGGAGCTCCAGGAGCAGGACTAAGCATGGGCGGAAAATCCGTTCCGCTCACGGATTTCGCGGATTTTCGGTAAATTCGCGATCCGCGAGATTCGCGAATTTCCCGCAAAATCCGCGAACAGAAATCCGCGAACGGGGATTGGGTCAAAAGTTCAAGCTGACTTTTGTAACTCTTTTAGAATGGCGCCAGCAAGCTGCCAGAGCCATTCTAAAATAGTTACAAAAGTCAGCTTCAACAGGAAGCTCTAATAGATAAAGTAAAGCAGGTGCTGCTCAAATTCAGTTACACAATCATTAATCACCCCCAAACTTGGGGTGATTAATGATTGTGTAACTTAATTTGACCTTCAACTGGAGCACCTACTTTACTTTATCTATTAGTGCTTCCTGTTGAAGCTATTTCTAGCTATTTTAGAATGGCGCTGGCAGCTTGCCGGCGCCATTCTAAGTGGGGCTGAGGGCAGAAGGGCACAAAAGTGGGACAGAGGGCAGAAGGGGACAAAAATGAGTGGGACAGAGGGCAGAAGGGCACAGAAACAAGTGGTACAGAAGGCAGATGGGCATAAAAAACAAGAGGGTGGCAGTGATTAGGCAGGCAAAAAAAACCCCGCGAAATTGCAAAGCGCCTCGCGAACACCCGCGAACACGCAAAGCGCCTCGCGAACAACCGCGAACACGCAAAAACAAAAAATCTGCAAATTCGCGAGAATTCGCAAATTTTGCGGATTGCCAATTCGCAAATCCGCAAATTCGCGAATTGCCAATTCGCAAAATTTGCCCATGCTTAAGCAGGACGCTTCCAGTGCAGCTCTCCGACCTGGTTTGCCATCTCTCATGTGGCGGGCTGGCGGCCTGGAACCGCTCTGTGTGGATTGCCGTCTTCCTCCCGGTAACTGCCTGCCTCTTCCGCCGGTAGGGTTGTAACAGAGACCTGTCTCGCTGGCTGCCTATCGGGTTGGTTTCCGAACTGGAAGGCCTTCCCTACGGCAGCTCCCGGCTTGGTCCGCGGCATCAGCTAGCTCCGTTATGTGCCACTCTTGATCAGCCGCATGTGCATGCCCCTGCTGCCACAAGTGTGCCGGTTATGTAGCACCAGTTCTGGGGGGGGCCCAACAAGGGGATGGTCATCCTCACCCTCCGGTGGGCTGCTGTCTCAGTCAGAGGCTTCAGCACCGGTGCGTGCGGCCTCCATCCGCCGCCCACTGTCTCCATGCGGCCGCTCAGTGTGTAGGCCGTGCACCTCACCTTGGTTGTAACTGCGGCCGCATTTAGTTAAAATTAAGTATGGGCAAATTCGTGCGAAATGGCAAAAAAAATCTGCAAGTTCGCGCATTTTCCCGCAAACTCGCGGATTTTTGTGCCACTTGCACAAATATGTGACCATGTGTGCTTGTAACTTTGCCAGCGCGCCAAAAGGCGCTGAGGTCCCTTAAGTGAGCTGGCCATTATAGTGGGGACGGGCGGGAAGACGTTTCATACCGCTAATGTGTGGTGGACTGGGCCAAACGGGCGGGGCCTCTATGCGAGTTCACATGCATCTTGTTTATAAAGGGTCAGAGACCGAGCAGAGCAGCAGATGAGGAGAAAGCAGCCTCCTGGTCACAGGAGCTACATGGAGATGGCGCTCGGGAAACTCATGGATGCAAAAATAAGTTTGGCACAGGACCCCAGAATCCTTCAGATGTCCAAGATAGCTCTGCTGCGCGTGTTGGTACAAAGCCATTCTGATTCTGCTCAGTGGGTTCAGGCGCGGCAGCTGCTGCTGCTGGACAATGTCCCATCTCATACTAAACTGGCTCGTACAGGCATATGTTTGCGCTGGGCAGTAGGGTGCAGTGGCATGCGGGTGCTCCACGCCTGGTACATGCGCATACCGGTGCCAGGGGGGACACATGTTTATTGGTGCTGTGTAGCAAGTTATGACTTTACATTTTGACTGCACCAGATGGTGGTACCACCTACACGGATCAGGAGCATCCAGGCACCAGACTTCATGGTGCAAGAGCATAATGGTGCTGTGCGGTACAGGTATATATGTACTGGGGGCAGGGGGGCACTTAGCACAATGTGTGCTCACAACCAGAGGGCTCCCAGGCAATTGAGCACAAATGATTTTCACAATGAGAGGGCTCTGGGGCAGTTCAGCAGCACGGCGGCTCACACCCACTGGGCCCCGGGGCAGTTCAGTAGCGTGTGGGCTCACAACCCCTGGGCAGCTCAGAAGCACGGGGGCTCACACCCACAGGGCTCCCGGGCAGTTTACCAGTGCCACCCTCTGGTTCATCACTGCCACCCTCTGGTTCATCACTGCCACCCTCTGGTTCACCACTGCCACCCTCTGGTTCATCACTGCCACCCTCTAGTTCATCACTGCCACCCTCTGGTTCATCACAGCACCCTCTGGTTCACCACTGCCACCCTCTGGTTCACCACTACCAACCTCTGGTTAACAACTGCACCTTCTGGTTCATCACAGCACCTTCTGGTTCATCACAGCACCCTCTGGTTCACCACTGTAGATTATGGGGAGAAAGCACACCTGCCCACCCTCAACCGGGGGCTGGTTAATGTGTTACTGAATTTCTTCTTCAAGTCCGGCACCTGCTTCCTTATCTGTAAGTGCTTCCTGTTGTGGTTTAATTATTGTGACAGCCTGGAACATTTTGCCATACTTGTAACTATTCTCTGACCCTGCTTCGAGGGTCAGAGAATAGTTGCAAGTAGGCAACAACTCTGGAGGCGCCGCTCAGGAAGCACTTACAGGGTTACAGCAGGTGCCCAAGTTGAAGTTAATTTCTTTGCAACCATTTTGTAAATGGTTACAAATAAATTAGCTTCAACTTGGGCACCTGCTGTAACCCTGTAAGTGCTTCATGTACTTCAGTTTTTGAAAATCCGTCCCGCATGCGATTTCGCAGATTTTTCTGCAATTTCGCGAGATTCACGGACCGCGAAATTGCAGAAAATCCGCAAATTCCGCAAACGGAACGGATTTTACGCTCATGCTTAGTTAAAATGCATTTACCAGTACTTTTCGGAGTCAGTGGCTCTTCGCCCCTCTGGTCCTGAGCTTTTCCAGCACGGATGGCACGGTTTAAGGATGATTTTACCGGATAATGAGGGGATGACGGTCGGAGCGTTAGAGACTAGCGTCCGCCATGATGGCTGGCTAGCCATGCCCCTCCGTCAAATTACTCATGATTACGCAAATGGGGGTAGTAACATAATTTTCGTAATTTTGTGTCAAAAGAGGAACGCAAAATTACTGAAATTACTTTAACTACTCTACTTTAATTAAAATATTGCCCAGGCCTAATTGAGATCTCCTTTGATGGATATTATCGTGGAGACTACGGAATAGTAACCATCTCATTGAGCTCACTTTATTTTTAACAATTGTGAATAACCAACTAAATGATAGAACTATGTCCTCTGAAAAACAGACAAAACAGACACAAATTGAATATGTAGCAGTATCCTTTACATTCGATAAGATGGGTAAATGCCTCCAAACACGAACAATTTGCAGGCCCAATATGCTCCAGGGGTTAGATGGGAACACATTGATGGCCTTGGGTCATCATCATCCCTCTGAACTGGCTGCAGGCCTGCTGATTTTCATCTGATGTGATTACAGGCAGCTGTGGAGGTGGGAGAGGGGAAGGGGAAAGGGGACGCCTCTTCCAACACATTGTGGCTACATTCTATCCCCATGTTTATCCATATGCTAATGAAGGCAATAAATACCACTTTGAAACACAATTCGCCACATCAGGGAACCATCAAGGAGTAAAAAAAAAGCTCAAGCGAAGTACTTCGCTAATGAAATCACCATCTCCAACAACAAACCAAAGAAGCTTTCAAAATCACAAAAAAGTTTAGTCAATCCATCAGAGCTTTTGCAGCCCCCGGAAACCTCTACGAAACTCTGTTCTTAACTTTCTTGGACCAACTTAGGGATAAACATCGTCATAGGTCTACTTTCCCCTTTCACTAGATTCTGTTAGTGATTTAGACCACCTGAAAGTCAGCCCTCTGATTACAGCACTCCCAGACCATTTTTATTTACCTGTAATAAACAGCTATATAACGTGCAGGACTTACCATAGCATATGGTGTCCATGAACGTGTTCAGACTAGCCAGATTTGTCGGGCCGAAAAAGACTTAAACCACCTTTGCCACCAGAAGGTGGACATCGCTCTCATGGATCCGATAATTGATAGGACTGGTCCACCTGATAGATACTACACCGCAGACAGAGCACAACTGTTCGGCCTCATGGGGATCATGGTTTAAGCAATTTCTGGTGCATAGACTATCCATCAGGAAAACAATACACTTTCATTTGACCAACATACAGCACATCCATAGAAATGATTTCTTTCTGGCATATCCCTACTACATCTACCCTTTTACTCTAGTGTCTTGCCCATGGGTCTGTCTGACAACAATCCCATTTTGCTTGTCATCATAGGCCGCAGATCCCCCCCCCCCAGCTGGTTACTGGAGGATGCTGGTGTCTAAATACCACCTGCCAGAGGAGAAGAAGGCCTTGAAAGTGCACGTGAAAGTCTATATGCTAAAAATGAGCCCTCCAATGCCTCAGAATAGATGGTGTTGGCAACTGCAAAAGCAACTTGGTAACAGGCCTCTTAATGAGGGATTTGGCAGTCGCGAAGAAAAAACACACCGATGAACGGAGGTACCCGGAATGCTCTGTAGCGTTTCTCACTGCAACGTACAATGCCAACCCTCACTATATAATAGACGCTGTCCAGAGTCTGAAAAACTGGCATACAATAACCTCTTTACTACTACAGTAGACAAAACACTGGTTAAACTCAAGTGGCAACAATACAACAGGGGGCAGACAGCAGGAATTATGTTGGCTTTCCAACGTAATCAAAAAGAGGCACAAATTACCATACAGACACCAGCGGGAAATATTGTCACTCATCAAGTGGAGAGTTCAGAAACCTTTATCTCCTTTTATGAAACACTCAATATCGCCATTTATGAAATAACCTCCACTGCTAAAGACAGGTTTCGAGACTCCATTTGCATGCTGTGCTTGACTGATGAAGTAAGGGAACTATTTAGGGGGAACATTTTGACTAAATGATTTGACCGTGCTATTTTGGGGCTTCTGACATGTAAACCACCGGGGTAAGATGGCTTTTCTAGAGAATTCCACTATTCATGTAAATCCCAAGTGTCTCAAATGTTACACAAAGCCAGAGAGACAGATGAGTTGATCAATCTGCTGCCAGATCTCCCGAGGCTTCTCCGGGAGCAACGTTACTTTTAGCTTCCTTTAGACTCTCTGTTCGCCACCTACCTGCACTGCTGCAGAGCGCCTCGGACCCGGCGCTCTGACCCTCCTGGCTGCCCTCTCCTGCACGCGACCAGACCGCCACCGCTGATCGCCCCCTCCTCGCCTGACTCTCGGAGGGGGACGGGCGGCTCCACCATCGTGGGCGGGTCTGGCCTCGGCGCTGCAGCTCTTTGGCTCCTCCCCCCCTGGCTAATCACTTAAGGCACTCACCTGCCTGCACTTCTTGACCTGCTGCCAGATCTCCCGAGGCTTCTCCGGGAGCAACGTTACTTTTAGCTTCCTTTAGACTCTCTGTTCGCCACCTACCTGCACTGCTGCAGAGCGCCTCGGACCCGGCGCTCTGACCCTCCTGGCTGCCCTCTCCTGCACGCGACCAGACCGCCACCGCTGATCGCCCCCTCCTCGCCTGACTCTCGGAGGGGGACGGGCGGCTCCACCATCGTGGGCGGGTCTGGCCTCGGCGCTGCAGCTCTTTGGCTCCTCCCCCCCTGGCTAATCACTTAAGGCACTCACCTGCCTGCACTTCTTGACCTGCTGCCAGATCTCCCGAGGCTTCTCCGGGAGCAACGTTACTTTTAGCTTCCTTTAGACTCTCTGTTCGCCACCTACCTGCACTGCTGCAGAGCGCCTCGGACCCGGCGCTCTGACCCTCCTGGCTGCCCTCTCCTGCACGCGACCAGACCGCCACCGCTGATCGCCCCCTCCTCGCCTGACTCTCGGAGGGGGACGGGCGGCTCCACCATCGTGGGCGGGTCTGGCCTCGGCGCTGCAGCTCTTTGGCTCCTCCCCCCCTGGCTAATCACTTAAGGCACTCACCTGCCTGCACTTCTTGACCTGCTGCCAGATCTCCCGAGGCTTCTCCGGGAGCAACGTTACTTTTAGCTTCCTTTAGACTCTCTGTTCGCCACCTACCTGCACTGCTGCAGAGCGCCTCGGACCCGGCGCTCTGACCCTCCTGGCTGCCCTCTCCTGCACGCGACCAGACCGCCACCGCTGATCGCCCCCTCCTCGCCTGACTCTCGGAGGGGGACGGGCGGCTCCACCATCGTGGGCGGGTCTGGCCTCGGCGCTGCAGCTCTTTGGCTCCTCCCCCCCTGGCTAATCACTTAAGGCACTCACCTGCCTGCACTTCTTGACCTGCTGCCAGATCTCCCGAGGCTTCTCCGGGAGCAACGTTACTTTTAGCTTCCTTTAGACTCTCTGTTCGCCACCTACCTGCACTGCTGCAGAGCGCCTCGGACCCGGCGCTCTGACCCTCCTGGCTGCCCTCTCCTGCACGCGACCAGACCGCCACCGCTGATCGCCCTCTCCTCGCCTGACTCTCGGAGGGGGACGGGCGGCTCCACCATCGTGGGCGGGTCTGGCCTCGGCGCTGCAGCTCTTTGGCTCCTCCCCCCCTGGCTAATCACTTAAGGCACTCACCTGCCTGCACTTCTTGACCTGCTGCCAGATCTCCCGAGGCTTCTCCGGGAGCAACGTTACTTTTAGCTTCCTTTAGACTCTCTGTTCGCCACCTACCTGCACTGCTGCAGAGCGCCTCGGACCCGGCGCTCTGACCCTCCTGGCTGCCCTCTCCTGCACGCGACCAGACCGCCACCGCTGATCGCCCCCTCCTCGCCTGACTCTCGGAGGGGGACGGGCGGCTCCACCATCGTGGGCGGGTCTGGCCTCGGCGCTGCAGCTCTTTGGCTCCTCCCCCCCTGGCTAATCACTTAAGGCACTCACCTGCCTGCACTTCTTGACCTGCTGCCAGATCTCCCGAGGCTTCTCCGGGAGCAACGTTACTTTTAGCTTCCTTTAGACTCTCTGTTCGCCACCTACCTGCACTGCTGCAGAGCGCCTCGGACCCGGCGCTCTGACCCTCCTGGCTGCCCTCTCCTGCACGCGACCAGACCGCCACCGCTGATCGCCCCCTCCTCGCCTGACTCTCGGAGGGGGACGGGCGGCTCCACCATCGTGGGCGGGTCTGGCCTCGGCGCTGCAGCTCTTTGGCTCCTCCCCCCCTGCCACGCCCCCTTGACCCTCCTTCCTCATGTGTCGTCCCTATATAACAGCCCCTGTCTTACGGCGGCGCAGCGGGCGGGCGCAGCGGGCGCGACGAAGGCGCGCCGAAGTTGCGCCTAAGTTAAGCCCGTCTGCGCCCGTCCGCGACGGGCCGGGACCAGGGGCCACATACCCTGCTCCTCACTTGGTTTATACCTCCTCCCAACTCATAGCACTCTCTGCTTTTTCCTTCCCCCTCCCCTTATATCAGCTACAGCAGCTACACTCACTTGGTATTCTTTCGCTCCCTCCTTTGTCTCCCTCGCACCACCTGATGCCGAATTCTCTTAATCCCCCCCTTATTAATTCTTCGTCGGTTTCACGTCCCCCCCCCCCCCCCTGCTCTCACTGTGGCCTCTGCCTGCTTACTTAACACCCGGTCTGCAGTTAAACATCAGACAGCACTTTTTAATCTCTTGACCACTGATTCCCCTGACTTTTTATTTTTGACCGAAACTTGGTTTTCTGCTGACTCTCTCCCTGATCTTTTAGCCATCCTCCCCGACACCCACTACGCCCTCCGAGCTGATCGCTCGGATGGTAGGGCCGGTGGAGGGGTGGCGATGATCATCAGGTCGGCACTTAAATTTCAACTTCTCCCCCACTCCCCCATACTCAACGTGGACTACCTCGTGGCCCGTTCCCTTAATCTTCCCTCCCCTCTCACTGTTGTCCTTGTCTATCGCCCCCCTCAATCGATGCCCTCTTTTGTAGCCTCCATCCAGGACCTTTTGGCCACCCTGGTGGTTAACAATTCCTCCGTTCTACTTCTTGGAGATTTCAATTTTTGGCCAGGAGATCCCAAGGAAGATCTTGCTTCCAAAGATTTTTCTGCCACTCTTCACTGCTTGAACTTTACCCCCTATGTCACAGCCCCTACCCACGCTCAAGGTCATATCCTTGATCAAATCTGGTCTTCCTGCCCCCTCGCCTCACTTCCCTCTATCTCCCCATGTGTTTGGTCGGACCACTATACCATCTCCTTCTCTATTCACTTGGGTGTGGTTGACAAGCCCTCTTTCCCCAAAAACCTTATGGTCCGCAATTGGAATCAGACCGACCTCGACTCTCTCTCACTTTCTCTGGCTTCTTCTGTTCCCGATCTTACCAACCTCCCTCTTGAGTCTCAGGTCAATGCTATCAGTACATGGCTTTCCTCTTCGTGTGATCGAGTGGCCCCGCTAAAAAAGATCAAGGCGGTTCGCCCTTACGATGCGCACAGATGGTTTTCTCCAGAGCTCAAAGCTTTAAAACTCGACCTCAGGCGGTCGGAACGTCTCTGGAGACGGCAATACTCTCCCTCTCTGCGCGCTAAATACAAATCACTCCTCACTAACTACAAAAAAGCTATCCTTGCGGCAAAAACCTCCTATTTCACTGAGAGAGTAGCTCTCTCCGCAAACAAATCTCGTGAAATCTTCTCTCTAGTTCACAATCTTGCTACTTCCGATCGCTCTTCTCCTTGTCTGGTCCCTTCTCAGTCCCTCTGCTTGTCACTTAATGACTTTTTTATAGACAAGATTGTGAAGATTAAAGCTAACATTCCGACGGTGCCCCAACCCATTCCCACCTGCCCAGTTACTCCTTCTCCCTCTTCTTTCTTCACTTTTCCCCCCATCTCTCCTGACCAATTTCACAACTACCTGCTCAAGGTTAAATCTGGTTCTCCTATGGACTGCGCACCGGCGTGCATTCTTAAAACTCTTCTCACCAACTGTCCTGCTCCCCCGCTCGCTTTGCTTAATTCTTCTTTGGCCTCCGGTTCCGTTCCTTTATCATTTAAATCCGCAGTTGTCCTCCCCATTCTCAAAAAACCCGGTCTAGATCCTTCCCTCCCTGCTCATTTCCGTCCCATTTCCCTCCTCCCCTACCTAGCTAAGATCCTCGAGACCCATGTCACTTCTTGCCTCTCCTCGTATATCGAGGACAACGGCCTTTTAGCCTCCCATCAAGCAGGCTTTCGCCCAGGCCACTCTACGGAGGCAGTGGTTCTCGCGGTTCTAGATGAACTTAAGGGGAAGGCAGATTCCAACCTCCCCCAAGCCCTGGTCCTTCTTGATTTGTCCGCTGCGTTTGACACGGTGGACCACTCCATTCTTCTCGACCGTGTCAGCGCTCCTGGCTAGCGTCCTTTCTTCAAGATAGGTACCAGGAGGTTCATCTTTCTGGCTTCTCTGCCCCCCCCCGTCCGGTCACCTGTGGTGTTCCCCAGGGCTCCTCTCTTTCCCCTCTTCTCTTTAACCTTTACATCTCTCCCCTTGTCACTTCTCTTCTTGAGCTGGGGGTCTCGGTGTATAACTACGCAGATGACCTCCAGCTCGTCTTTGATCTTTCCTCTTCTGCTGATTCTCTCCCTAAATTCAGTTCCACCTTAATTTTCATTTCCGAGTGGATGAGCGCCAACCATCTTAAGCTCAACCCCGATAAGACGGAACTTGTCCTCACGGGTGGTCCATCTAACCCTTGGTCCCCAGCACACTGGCCCCTTTCTTTTGGTCCCCCTCCCACACCTTCCTCCTCTGTTCGCACTCTTGGCATCAAAGTTAGTTCTGACCTAACAATGCACAGTCAGATTAGCTCTGTTGTGTCGTCCTGCTTCCTGTCCCTCCGCCTCATCCGGAAAATCTCACGTTTTTTCACTACTGATGCACTCAAAACCATAGTCCTGGCCTTAGTCATCTCCCGACTTGACTATGGGAATGGCCTGTACGTGGGCATTCCAGCCTACGAGTCCCGACGTCTACAGGCCATTCAAAATCAAGCTGCTCGTCTCATTCTCTCCCTTCCTAAATCCTCCCATATCACTCCTGTTCTCAAATCTCTGCACTGGCTCCCTATTCGCTTCAGATCTCTCTTTAAGTTAGCCTGCTTTGCCTTTCGAGCTCATTCCCGCTCTGCCCCTATCTACATCTCCTCCCTAATTACATCTCACGCCCCCAGCCGCATCCTTCGCTCTTCCTCTCTCTCTCTCTCTTGCACATCCCCCGCTTCCGCAAATCCAGAACTGGTGGCACCCGCCTCTCTGTTTTGGCCCCCCAGTTCTGGAACAGCCTCCCACTTCACATTCGTTCCATCCCCATCTACACCCATTTCCGAAAAGCCCTTAAAACCTTTCTTTTCACCCAGGCCTTTCCTTCTTAGGTTCCCCAGATCCCCTCTGTGAGCCCTGACCAGGTCCCCAGCGCCAGGAAGCCGCTTGGCCGCAGTGCGCTTTATTAAATATTTTTTTCATTCATTCATTCAATCTGGGCCCCATATCCAATAATGCTATAAGAATGGTTATACCTAAGAAGGAGAAAGATCCTCTTGAATGTGGGAGCCACACATCCATTTCAATAGTAAATGTGAATATCGAGATACCTGCAAATGTCCTTTTAAATAGGCCGCAAAGGTTGATTCCCTCTCTAACACACTACTTATAAGTGGGCTTTGTGCCAGGTTGGTCATTAAGAAAATTTAAGGGAA
The DNA here is from genome assembly GCF_964263255.1 of Lissotriton vulgaris. Taxonomy (NCBI): domain Eukaryota; kingdom Metazoa; phylum Chordata; class Amphibia; order Caudata; family Salamandridae; genus Lissotriton; species Lissotriton vulgaris. The sequence continues at coordinate 257,748 of NW_028254577.1, forward strand.
TCCTAGCCGACCTTCTCTGCGACTCTAAGGATGCAGATCTGGAAATGGTAGTCATGTCTTTAGATGTAGAAAAGACCTTAGATCATGTGGCATGGCCTTATCTTTTCAAGGTCCAGGCTCACTTTGGCTTTTGCCAGGAATTCATTAAAAAAGGTTCAGTGGTTATATGTAGGACTCACAGCTCAGCTGTGGAAGACACCTCTATCGTGCAATTCAGATAAAGAGGGGCACCCACCAGGGTTTTCCACTGTTGTTACTACTACTCCTCCTGGCTCTAGAGCCACTTGTTATGGCTACTAGAACAGCCTCTCTCACACAGAGAGGTCCCACGAGAGCTTGGCCAATCAAATCCTTTGTTTATGCAAAAGACATTCTGATGACAATGATAAATCCCTGAACGTTTTACCAACACTGATATCCTTATTAGAAGACGTCTCACTGTTTCTGGTTATAAGGTAAACTGAGGGAAGAGTGAGGTGAGGCCACTGTGCCACGGTAACAAACAAGCCCTGTGTGGAGGGATTGAGAAGGGTTTCAAGCGAGATGATGAGATTTCTGTTCTGCCTGTGCTGTATGTTCCCTGTTGACATGACTATTTTCTAATTAGCACATCACATGGCGTCTATAATGTACTTTATTTTGCATTAGTGTTTAATTTAAAATACATGCTCTGCAGCTTAATTTTTGCACACAAGTCTGTTGAATGAAGTACAGTGTAGTACAAGTGCCACCGGATATTTTTGTTAAAGGCCTCCGTTTCCTGCTGCCCTTGTTTCCTGCTGAAATGTCTTGTATTTTCTTTTTGTTTGTACAACAGCTGCTGACAAATTCCACACCGGTATGCAATTAAAGACCTCCATTTCCTGCTGCCCTTGTTTCCTACCAGAGTTTCTGGTAGTTTGTTTTTGTTTGTACAATAACTGTTTACTAATCGCCTCTGTATCCTGCACCTATTTCTTGCTGGAGACCATGTTCTTATTGACTGGCAGCACTCTCCACATGCATGACAGGCTAGAAATATTTATATGTTTAGAGTCTGTCTGCCAGCTTGGCTTCTATGCGTCTGGGGGTTTAGAACCCTGTCGCCTGCCAAAAGAGCAACCAAGCCTCTGGCACCTGGAAGCTGAGGGCTTGCAGCCTCACTTAGAATCTGTCCCTTCAAGACGACTTTCTACAACCTTGAGCCTCTGAACCCTAGATTCAGCTGGTGCTGCCGCCTTTCCCTCATCTTGACTAGGACCATCATTGTCTCACTGCCACTCAACGCTCCTGTTACTTATGCCCATTACATGACCCTCAGGTGCACTAGCCAGGCGCCTCTCTATTTTTGGCTTCCTCCTTTCTTTAAGGACACCCTTATAGTTTGAATTTAAATGAGCAGGTTTTAGCAGAAGAAAAGGAAGAATGGACTCACTGTGTGAGTTGTATGAAGTAAGGCAACATAAACAACAGTTGAAAGGTTTGCTATCATTTAGTACAGGGGTCGGTGTCCAAAGCACTCCCTAAGAGGACTTGAAATTCTTTCAGCAATTTTTGTTTGATAAGTTCTTCAGGAGTCACACCCAAAAAGCTCTCTGAATTAACTTTTTTTTTAAGAGCATTACATTGCCTAAGTCTAATTTTATGCATTATGGAGAGTATAAGGGTAAACTCAATGGTGGTCTCTGTAAGTGGGTTTAGGGATTGTGGGGGGATTGTAAAGCATATATGTTTGGTTGCCTAAAGTGATTGTGTTCTTTTGTCACGGAGAAACTCTCCTGGCAGAAGGAGTATGCCTGGAAACTAGAACGTTAAAGGGTAGTGCTCAAAAGGATTAACATGCTCTTGTCATTCTTTCATTGGGAGCTCAAGGTGCACCAGAACCTTCTCTCTCTCTCTCTCTCTGTCTCTCTTTCTCTCTCGCTCTCTCTCTCTCTCTCTCTGTCCCCTACCCCCCCTACCCCCAGGGTCAGTCTTGGTGTCAAGAATCACTTCGATACATGGTTGAGGACAACATCAAGCCTTTGCTGACCAAGATGCTCTCTGACTTCGTTAAATGGCCCCACCTTCAGATATCGCTATGGGAAAGGGTCCAAGCAGTGAAAATTCAATGGTACCAGAGTTCATTACAACGTGGATATGGTGCACAGGTATATTTTGCGCTCTTTGATGCAGACCATTCATTCAAAGCGATTTGTTTGGAGCAGGGACAGACCCCGCCTCCACATATCCAAATGTTATGCAAGTATTAAGGCAGGGGCACTCTGACTACCTTCAAGGTATTACCCGGCCAATCACATACCTCATAAAGTGTATTGGTCTCTAACTACATAAGATCCCCCAATATGGATAAAGATTGAGAAATATATGCGAGCCTGATTTGGGGACTTTATACAAACCACAACCGGTAACAAGTACATGTTGCCTTGAAAGTTCACCCCTGGCTACATGGGTCAGTACCCAGTTGGAATAATGCGGGCACATAGATGGGAGTTTCGGAGAATTTCTTCCCTAGATGGAAGGAATGCAGCTTACATACAGAAGACCAAGTAATCTCAGAAACTGAGCTAAACTGCATCTTAAACACATGGGGGGGGGTATGCACAGGACTATAACCTTGCCCCATCCCTCAATTTGTAATACTGTCATAAGGAGGTATGATGGTTTTATTGAGCAGAGACAGTAGGTGATGAGATTCAGCGATACAATCTGGTATGCAAGCATGTTCTATGTCTTTAAGTAGTTTCCAGGACATATGCAATACTGTTCCAGACACTATATTCTAGGGTGGGAGAGGAGCAAGGGAGCAGTGATGAGAGGGTGCAGTATTTACTTAGGATATTTTTGGTAGACTTGTTGTATTTTGGGTTTATCTGGAACAAGTGTTTACTTTATTTGAACTGAGTGGTCTGCTCGGAAAGGGTGGAGTGCAGTGGGACCACTACTGTTTAGTTAGTCATTAGACTATAAATTGAAAACTCATATATTGTAATTTATTGCAAAAAAGCACCCTCCAGTTGGAGTACCCTTGCCAATAGAATAGCTACGGAGACTACAAATTCACGGTGGCATCCATATACACTACTAACAAGAGTCAAGAAAGGTTCTTACGGTCAGTGGCGCTCGTTGTAATCCAATCCCCAGACAGGGACCTTATACTAGGTTGAGGTCTTAACCTGGTCATGGAAAGTAAACCATCAGAGACTTCTACCAGGGTTGCAAAACCTGGCTTAAGGACAAAGGGCTAACAGCCTTCTGAAGATCCCTGCACCAAGAAAGAAGCTATTGTTCATACTTCTTAGCAGCACACATCATAATCATATGCTAGGCTACATAGTTTCCTGGGATCTTCACACCTACTAGATAGAATAGAAGAGGCAGAGATTGGGATGAGGTCAATTTCAGCCATATTTTGATTCACCAGATCATTTAGAGGCCCGGGGTCCCGGCCTCATTAGGGAGTTGGGGGATTAAAGAAAGTGCAAAGTGGAAGTAAAAAGACGCAAAGTATAGAGTAACTGTTGGCATTTCTCCCAGAGAATGATATGCTGGATATGGGGCCCAAACGGCGAATTAACCCAAAAAATACCCATCGAACGTGGAGTCCGCCAGGGCTGCGTTCTGGCTCCTACGCTCTTCTCCCTTTTTGTAAACGACATCCCCTCATTTTTAGAGGGATGTAAAAATGACTTCCCTAAACTGAAAGTCGAAAAGGTAACATCCTTATTATTTGCTGACGATACAATTCTGATTTCCCAAACAAAAAATGGTTTACAGACATTATTGGACACCTTCAGCGAATATTGTAGCCAAAAGGGGTTGGAGATTAATGGGAAGAAGACCAAATGTATGGCCCTAAATCCGATCAAACCGGACAAGGGCTGCTTAACACTAAAAGGAGTAAAGTTGGAATCAGTGCCCCATTTCTCCTATTTAGGGGTGACACTAGATTCAAACTTTACTTGGAAAGCCCAAATGGACAAAAGTAAATTAATCTTTGCCCAGAATGTTAAACCAATTCTCAGGGAGCAAAGCCTGAGCACCAGTAAAGCGGTGTCCCCAGTGATGGAACTATTTAAATTCAAGGTCCAATCATCAGTCCTTTATGGTGCAGAAATATGGGGCCCTGGGTCCAAGGAGACTTTCAGTGTCCTAGACAACAACTTTATGCGAAGTTTGGTAAGCGTCCCGAGAGGCACCCCACTAGTACCCTTGGAATTGGACCTAAACTTCAAAAGAACTGACCACCAAGTTCTGATTCGACCTTTAATGCTGTGGGTTAGATTATGGCATGTCCCCGAACTCCAAGATTATAGAGACGGGCTAAAAGAAATCATGGCACTTGACAGCCAGACTGCTATCCCATGGCTGAGGCACGTTAAGGCTTGGTTCAGTAATATAGGATTGAAACACTTCTGGGAGAACCCCGAGCAATTACCTGTCAACCCCAAACTAATTCTAAAAAGGGCCTTTTGGACCTTTATAGTAAATAGGACTGTAAGCAACACAACTAGTGGGACCCTAGTCTCAAAGTTCTTAAATTTCAAGGACGAACCTCTTTACGAGATTTTTATGGATGAAATAGAGCCCCCACTTGCCAAAACTTTATTTTTAAAATTCAGATATGGAAACCTCTTAATTAAAACAACTTTGGCTCGTTGGGCTAGGAATCGTGATCCATCGTCCTTAGCAATGGACGAAATTTGTCCTATGTGTGAACATAACCAGATTGAAAACAAGCAGCACATCCTCCTTTTCTGCCCTTTTTATGCTCAGGCCAGAAAGAGATGGATTAAACCAATATGCTTACTGCTAGGTCTGAGGTCATGTTCACAGGCTCTGAGAATCCTAACAACAAATACATCGCAACAGATAACATTTAGTGTCAGTAGATTTCTACTTTCTATTTTCTTTCAAAGGAAAAAAATGGGGCATCAATTGTAACTGAACTGATTTGCTTGGAACCGATGTGATGGTCCATCCTATGATTTATGTTTGTATTGTTTCCGCTCCAATTATCTTCCACCATGAATTGTATTCTTCTAATCAATCTTTTTAATATGCAGTGAAATGTTTTTTTTTTATTTTTTATCCAATGAAATGTAATGTAACGTATGCACTGTTCTTTTATGGCATTTAAGCCGAAATAAAGAATTTTGAATGAATGATATGCTGGATATAAGGATATAAACATGCTGGGAAGTATTAAAGGCATTTGTCACTGTCAGCTAGTACCGACAGAGACAGGGAAGGAAACAGTCAGAGCTTGAAGACCATGTCAGAGATTTAGAGTAGGTTCATAAAAAGGAAGAGGCTGTATGAAATTGGGTTTTTGGTTGAGGGAGGGGTGTTAACCCTTCTCAAGCAGCAAACACAATCTAAGACAGGGTGAATAACAAAATTCTCTAAATTAACCTGTATTTAACCTTCTCTTAGCTTCAGGCTTAACTTAGAGGCACTGTGTTAAGTATTTATTCTGCACACAAACAGTAAGAAAGTGAATAAACAAAATAAGAAAAATCTCACACCATCTTAGAAAATTACATACAACTTTAATAAATAAAACAACACCAAAACAAATGTAATCCAATCAGTAGAACCAGAGCTATGAATTTTTAGAGTTTTAAGTGAAAATAGTGGCAATAAAAAACAAAGCGCCAAACACAGCTGTCTGGTTGCATGAGACCGAGGCAAAGTTAAAAGTTAAGGATGATTACGATGGAGAGCAATTTAGATACACCAGGTGGATTCGGCAAAGTCTCTGCTCTCCTGCAGACTTAAAAGAATTTTTGAGGAAAAGAACCTTCAAAAGTACATTTTAGCAGGGCAAGGCAGCCCAGTGAAGTACTAGGAGGAGGCGTCATCGTCAGAGCTGCTTGACGAAGATGAGGTGAAAAGTTCTACATCTGGACTTTGCCACTTGTTTGGAAGTTCAAAATCTCCAGGCAGACAAAATCCAGGCTGTACAAGGTTTCCACAAGGTTGGATACCCTTTCTGAGAGGCCAGACTGAAATAAATTAGATGCTGTGGAGAGGAACATAGTGGGAACTACCGTGAAGTCAGATGGTTCTTTGTGACGGTAGGTACTGGTCTCCTTATGGTTGGCAGGCCAAATTTTAGTGAACATTTTCCCAAATCCCAATTTTCAGGTTTTAGCTGGAGAATCACATTTAGTACTACTTCCTAGGGTCCAGGACTGGTTGGGGATCACTTGGGAGCTGAGGACTCACTCCAAGCTACGACCAGTCGCAGTGTTAAAATTCTTCGGAGCTCGCACAGGAGGCCAGCAAACTAGTCCTTGGAGTCACTCTTGTAGTCCCGGTATTCAAGCAGTAAGGAAGGTCTTAAGCAGCAGGGCAGTCCTGAGAGGGTTCAAGACAGGCTTCTCGCAGCAGGGCAGTCATCAGGGAGCACTAGGGTAGTCCTCTGATGAACAAAGCAAGCCTCAAGCAGCATTGCAGGCCTCTGGAGTACAAGGCATTCCTTCTGAGTGTGCTCCACAGGTCCAGGGGTGATTTGAAGAATGGGTCTTAGCTTCCAAAATTTACACCTGGTGTCATCATTTGAAGTGGGAGAAACATATAGAGACTACCTCCACAGCTGGGTGTCGAAAGTTCCTTCCTTCCCCTGTTATGGCTTCAAGATGTCTAGGGTGACAAAAGCCTGGTGTCAATTTGCTTTGTGAATGTGCTGGAGGCAACCCTTTGAAATGTAAGTGGGACAGGAAACCAATCTGCGCCTCATATTCTAACAGGATGTCCGAACTTGCCAACACCTAGTCCCCTATGTATCACTGTCTAGGCAGAATGCACATAGGCCAACTGTCAGATCTTCACAGTCATGTGACTCAGGACACAGGCTGCAAGCACCAAATGCTGGGGGCAAGGAAATGTCAACTTTCGAAAAGTGCCTGTCATGAATACCAAATCTCAACTCAACACAACCACTGACCCTCCCCAACACCACACAGAGCAGGACCTAATTGTCCCAGTTTCCTCCATTGAAAACCCACCCCTATCCCGTGCAACTAGCACTGCCTTATATCAGTGTAGTGTTAAGTGAGTTATGTAGTACCACTGCTGTACACAAATGCATTTGTTATTTGTTTGTTCATATGTATCAAATGTGTACACTATTGCCAAAGCTTGTATAATTGTACCAAGAAGTTGTCTTATTATCATCAAGTTACATATTTCATTTTACTAGTACTCAATGTATGCACCATATGTATGTCTCTCTCTCTCTCTCCGTGTTGTTGCATGTACACGTTGTCAAAATCTCACGAGATCTCAACAATGTCCGGCAGTCATGTGGGTGTGGCACAAGTACTTAATGCCACACCCAGCTTCTGAAAGGTACTTTGCCTTCAGTGTCCATCGCGTTAGGTGGATGTGTTCTTCATGCTGTCCGTTTCTATTTCCTTGCACTCTTCAGTTCATGAATCCAGTTCCCGTGGATGTAGCGCGACCTCTCTTGGCACGTAGAGTCCTGACCGAAACAAGTAGATGCTGCTAATACCGTTACCCAATGCAAGGTAGATTTAGCTTTTGAAGTGGTAGAATGCAACAGAACAATGTTTGGAACATTGACTAATAAGAGTTGTGTGAACTTATAATCATATTTTTAGAAACTGTGCAAACTTCTATATAATTGAAAAACATGTGACATCAACAGGGTGAGACTATTTATACAGTTTGAAAGTGCTGCATTGTTATGCAAAGATTGCCAAGGCATTTCCTACCATACCATACATCCTAGTTTTAATCGAGAACCCTTATGTTATTCTGGACTTAATATCCTAGTGCTTGAATCAAGCAGTATATATTAAGCTACCAGGTTATACAGCGTATAGATATATGAAAATACCCAATGTAGTAGTGAAGGTGGGTATGGTTGTTGCTCATAGGGTAATGCAAAAATCTTGTTTTTCTTTCAGAGTTACATTTTTGGTTGAGTATATCACAGTCCCTAGATGATTTAGCACTTCAGACGACATACCACATCATCACACCTGAACATCGGACGTCTAATACGAATACATTTGTTTGCAAGTAGGAGGACAGAGTGAACAGAACATTGGTGGGAATCCCAACTAGAAGGGGGTTATTTATTAAGGAGTAGAAAACGTATGTGTCTTACTATTGTCTTGCAGGTCAACAATTGTAAAGACAACAACACACGACGTCCACCATCCAGCCCTACTTCCCGACCCCTACTGAGTTTCCCTAACAGGCCGTACGTTAGGGTGCTAGGAGATTGGTCCATAATGTCCCTGCGAATCAAACAGTGCAAGCTTACAGGTAAGTGCACATTGTTGTGATCTTGATAGTGTAATTTTCAGAATTGTGACTTAAAATCTGACTTTGCCATTAAATAGGATTTTCAAATACAATTCATTTGAGACCAAACATGACATTTATACTTATTTTCGATCAAATGGTAGCAATTATTAAATGTAAAAATGTAGACTAGTTTTATCCTATGGGAGCGGTAGGCCTCACAGTAGTGAAAAATGAATCTGGGAGTTTTTCACTACCAGGACACATGCAACATAACAAAGCATGTCCTACTGTTTAAATGCAATGTCTCCTGGCCTATAGGCTATTTAGGGCCACACTTAGGGGTGAATTATATGTATTAAAAAGCAAGGGTTAAGCTTGACAAAAGGTTTATCTTACCAGGTCAAATTTTTTGTTTAAAACTGCACACAGGTAGGCCTAAGACATGTTGTAAAGAGCTACTTCAGTGGGTGGCACAATATGTGCTGCAGGCCAACTAGTAGCATTTCATTTACAGTCTTTGGGTACATGTAGTACCACTTTACTAGAACTTGTGAGTACATTAAATGTGCCACTCAGGTGTAGGTCAATCTTATCATTCTTTGAGGAGTGATCACAAGCACATTAGTACTGTCTAACCAATTCTCCTGGGCCACTATGTCCTCAGTAATCTCCTCCTTATAGATATCCCTGAAGAATTTATGGAAGGCACATCCGATTCCCGAGATTGAAGTTCTAACAGTCGCTTCCCCCGCCACCTTAATTTCCCTGATGTATTTTTTGGCCTGGTCCGATTTAATTTTCCAGGCCAACACCTTGCCTGCAGCCTCTCCGTATTCGAAGTGTTGAAGCTTGCTAGCTTCCCACCTCTTAGTCACTCTGCTTTGAAGTAGGTTTTCTAGGTCTATTTTTAACTCCTCCCTTCTCTTTTGATCTACCTTGGATGGAACGGTGGAACCACTTTGGTGATCTATAATTGCTAACTCTTGTTCGATATTTGCAATAGCTTCTCTATATTTTTTTGCTCTATAGGAGGCTCGGTTAGTTATACACCCCCTTAGATAAGCTTTTAATGTGTCCCATACTGTTGCAATCTTCACAGAGTTTAAATTTAGTTCCAAGAACAAGGTGGTCTGCGTGATGAGAAAGCTAGATTCTTCCTCTTCTAGAAGAATTGACCGGTCAAACGACCAAGAAGGGTGTCTTGACTGCTGGGATGGGGTTAGAGTAAAACAGATAGCAGAATGGTCTGAAAGGTGCGATGGCAAGTAAAGCAGGTCCTTGACAGAATCTTTAAGACTGTAGCTAAAAAGGGCATAATCTATTCTGGATTTGTGATTGTATTTGAGGTTCCGGAAAGAAACCCCCAAGATGTTACCATCTCTCTCCCTCCATACATCCGCAAGTCCTAAAGTTGTCATAATTGCTAACAGGGTCTGCCTAGAGTTTGAATGAGTCACTGCTCTAGAGTTAGGGGACTTGTCCAAGGGTGGATTTAGAACCAGGTTGAAATCACCTACCCATATCACCGGACCCTGATAGGTGATCAAGTGGCTCTGGATTTTATTCAGGTATAAGGGATCATCTATATTTGGACCATAGTACCCTACCAGGGTATAAGGTCTACCACCTAACAGTATTTTGGCTATAAGCCATCTCCCACTGAGATCTTCCTGGGTGTCTATAATCTGAGCCTTTGCTTGTTTTTTTAAAAATGATGAGGATCCCACGTGTGTTGGTCTTGTGGTCTGTGCATAAAAACGTGTCTACCCACTTAAGCTTCCTAAGCATTTCATTCACCTCAGGTTTAAGTAAATGGGTCTCCTGGATGATGATGACCTGTGCGGGGGCATCTCTCAGATATTGTATAATTCTATGCCTCCTCCCCCTCACATGCAGGCCATTAACATTCCAGGTTAGAAATTGTAACCCAGTCATGACTTCTTCCTATACCTTCTCACTAGGTCACCTATAGTGCCTAGAAAACTCTTCATTTCAAGAAGCTGTGCAATACTTTTGGAAAAACAGGATTTCAAGTCAAAAGGAACAGGAACGAGCATATGAGGACTCTTTTTTATTTTCCCCCCTTCCCCCCCTCCCTTGGAGAACGCCCCCTTGCTTTCCCTGGCTAGATGAATAGCCAGATTTACGTCGTCTGACAGACCCTCTACCCCTGCCCTATTTGTCTAGCGTGCAAAAGTGATTGTATAGATTGCCGATAGTATAAGCTCATTAAAAGCTGGAAAGGCCATGCTGACATATAAGTGTACGCTAAAGGACCGGCAGTAGACGCCTGAGCTTAGTAGCCCTTCTCTTATAGTATGATTTCAATTCCCAGACTTTTTATTGGATTAGTTTTTCCTTGTTTTTTATTTATTTTTTATTTATTTATTTAATTTTTTATGTCTATTTGAGGTGATTATTATTTTCCTTATGTTTCCCTCATTTTTTTTTTTTTTTATTATATATTTTTTTTTCCCTTTTTTTTCCGCCTATCTATCCATATATATGTGTGTGTGTTTCTTTTTAATACATTTACAGAGTGTACAACTACGAATTGATCCGATCCAAGAGAATCCCCACTAGTTAGGTTTAATGTATACAAGGTGATTGTAGCATCTATCTACAATATCTATACATGAGGGTTTTCACCTTGTAAATGTCATGGAAAAAACAAAAAGATATTGCAGAAATAGTGCTGGGAGCCCCTAGAAATTAGCTGGAAATTATCTGGAATCTAGGATCCAGGGTCTAACCGTCCATAGTCCCTGATGGAGGCTAATATTTCATCTGCCTCGAGGGGGGAACGGACATTATGCATTTTGTTGTTAAACATCACCCTCAAAAATGCGGGGAACCTCATCTGCACCGTTGCACCCAGGGCCCTAAACCCCTCCATCCTCTGACCTAGTTTCCCACTGTCTGTCTAATGTTGTTTTAGACAGGTCTGATCGAACTTCGAAAGAGAAGTCTTGTGCCTTTAGTGATTTCGCTTTTAGTGCCAGATTCAGAATTTTTTCTTTGAGACTGTAAGTTAAAAAGTTCACTAGAATTTTTCTAGGTTTCTCTCTCCCAGGTTTAAGGCGAAAGGGGTCTCTATGGATCCTTTGTATGTCTTTTTCCAGATCTTCTGTAGTTTCTTCCAGATTCAAGGCGATCTTCAGAGTGGACACCACGTAGGCTTTTATGTCGCTTCCCTCTTTCCCTTCCGGGACCTTCAGGAGTCTTAGGTTATTTCTCCTAGAATAGTTCTCCAGGGACTCGACTCTCTCCCCCATTGCGTCAGCATTCCTCCTAAGACACTGGATCTTGTTCTCTGCTGACTCAAGGTTAGCTTTTAACTCCCCCACTGTACTCTCCAGGCCTTCTGTTCTCTCGAAAAGACCGTCCACTTTCTTTTCAAGGGTCTCACACGCTGCCCTGATGTCATTCTGGTTGTTCTTGGATTCTGTAAACCCACATTTAATCTCCTCCCTTATTGCTGATAGAAGTAACTCTAAGCGATCGTCCCCAATAGACTCTCCCAGGAAGCGAGCACTTGGTGTTGTAGCGGTATCACTGACCGGATCTGGGCTTCCGCTACCCCCAGCTTCAGTTAATTGGACCACCTGGGCTGCGGCTCCCACCCCGTCCTCTTCACCTCCTTTAGAGGTTTTTACACTTTCGGAGCTATTTCCTCCTGACCCGCTAGCCATCCCAACACTTTGATGGATGTCCAGCACTTGGGGAAGAACCTTAAAAAAGGAACGGAGCGAGGGTGTAACCCGTACTGGGGTTTTAAACCCCCTTTTAGTTCTTCTGCTGCCCCTAACCTGGGTGTTAGAACTTGTACTGCTACTATTGATAGCTAGGGTTTGAAAAGACGGTGGTGTGCGCGGGGATTTTGGCCCCCCTATTCTGGTTGCAGTTTCCTGTGAAAACTGAGAAAACTCTACAGGTTCCTCCTCAATGCTTTCATTCGCTTCTCCCTCTGCCTCCGCCTCCGGACTGAACTACCCTCCTTTTCACCAGAACAAAGGGATAGCCTGGACCAAGAAATATCAGAATTAGAAGTCTGTAATGCCATCAATCGACTAAAACGAGGGAAGGCGGCGGGACCAGATGGTTTACCAGGGGAGCTATACCGTGTTCTTGGCCCCGCGATTATTCCAACCTTAAGGAGCCTTTTTAATGATATCTTTATGAAAGGCGCAGTCCCTCCCGAGTCGTGGAAGGAGGCGACCATAGTCCTAATACCTAAACCAGGAAAGGATCCGTCTGATTGTGGGTCATATCGACCGATCTCGCTCCTCAATGACGATTATAAAATCTTTGCTGCAATTCTTTCAAAGCGGCTGGGGGGCGAGATCGGGTCGATAATACACGATGACCAGAAGGGTTTCATACAAGGGCGTCAGCTGGCAGATCTTACTTATGATCTGATCGGCACAATTGGCATTGCCTCAACCTTCTCTCTCCCTCTGGGTGTCCTGACCTTAGATGCCACCAAAGCTTTTGACCGTGTCAACTGGTCTTACCTGATAGCTGTCATGAGAAAGTTCAGGTTTGGGGAAAGGTTTTCTCGAACAATTAGCCTCCTGTATAGGGATCTAAAAGACAGGCTCATTATCACCGGTGTCTGTACCGAACCTTTTGAGATTAAGAGAGGCACTAGGCAGGGCTGCCCGCTCCTCTTTAATATTTACATAGAACCCTTCGTGCAGGTTCTCAGAGAAGAGCCTAATATTCTACCATTTGAATTTGGGGGGTGGGGGAAGCGGGTAGGACTATATGCCGACGACATTCTTGTCTACACAACCAACCCTGTAGAAGCATTCCCCATCGTTGTAAAAAGAGCAAAGGAATTCGGGCGGATTTCCGGGTACGAAATTAACGAGGGAAAGACAGAGATCATGACATGGAACTTAGACAATGTAAACCTTTAAGTGTCCTCTTCCATGCGATACTTGGGCATAAAGATCACCCATAATATCAGTAAATTAGCTCAGACTAATTTAGATCGGGTCTCTCGAGAATGCAGGGCACTACTAAAATCTTGGTCCTTTCTCCCCTTAACGCTTCTTGGGAGGACTAGTCTGATAAAAATGTCCATCCTCCCGAAATATACGTTTATTTTTAACTCCGTTCCGTTAACCTTCGATAAAAAGCAGGTTCAAAAATGCCAGCAAGAAATCAATTCCTTCATTTGGAAGTACAAAACAACTAGACTTGCATGGAAGAAACTTAGGAGGAGGAGGGAAAAGGGAGGGTTAACATTGCCAGATCTGCAATACTACGCTTGGGCCTTTCAACTGGCCCACTCAAGGATGTTGTTAAAAGTTCCATCAGACTCCTCAAATGGGAGAATGTTCAAAGCCATGCTGGTTGGGGCCAATCTGCCACTAGATGGGGTCATGTTTAAATTTGGTGACCAAAGATTTTTTTTAAAAGTAAGATTAAAGACTCTACTATCCCTGGTAAAGGACTGGGTGCAAATAAAAAAAATTCTAGGACTGGCCTATTTTTCAAATTTCGCCACGATATGGGACTCCCCAGGGCTCCCACCATGCTTGAATGACAGTCTAGCAGTCCCTATCAAGGAAGCTGAGATTTACAGATGGGGCGAACTTCTTGCAGGAGGAAAGTTGGTGGAGTGGGATAACTTATATGATAAGGCTGGTCCCGGTTTAACGAGATTCAAATACTTGCAACTCGTCAGCTGGGCCCGGGAGCTTTCTGGAAAAAATGTCCCAATTGGGAAAAACTGCCTCCTAGAAAAAGAACTGGTAGAGAAGCAAGGGGGTAGAAAGGAGGTAGCACTATGGTACTGGACACTACTAGAGGAGGTGGATGGGGATTTTTCCCTTTTGGAGGAGTTATGGGGCCAAGACATGAGTGTACAGGATGACCTTTGGACCAGATCATTCTCCTTTCTCTATAAAACGGTAAAACCAGCGTGGCTGAGGCGAAACCACCTGTTCACTGTACATCGTGCCTACTTCACACCACTAAGGCTCTCTAAGTTCCTTCCAGGAAAGTGCTGCAACAAATGCCTCCTACCCGCAGCATTTGATATACACATGTTCTTGGAGTGCCCACATCTATCAGATTTCTGGGATAAAATTAAGGTCACCTTGGATTCAATCCTTAAAACATCAATAGCCATCACTCTGCCACTAATAATTTTTGGGCTGGACGACTCGGTATCTGGGCCAGCAAAGAGTTTCCTATTCTACGCAATCTTGCTCGCAAGAAGACAGATCTGTAAATATTGGGTTGACTCCAAGGCTCCGTCCCATGCTGGCTGGTTAATGTCACTATACGATACATCAAAAGTTGACATGGCCAGAACATGCAGTAAACGTAATCTCACATTTTGGAATCTGTTGGAGCAATGGCGATAACATCGATCATTTGAACGCCCGGGGTTTTATTTTTTTAAATTTATTTATTTATTTATTTTTTTCTTTCCCCGGGTCCGATGATTATGCCCATATACTCCATGGACATGGTGGTGGTAGGGCGCGATAATTAGACAACCACCCCAGTCCTGCAGGCAAACAGGCGCCTAAGATGGAGCAATCAAAAATTCCTTGTATAACATCTTCCGCCAATCTGGTACATTTTTCCTAAACTTGGTCATGAGAAGGTCCCAGTCTGTTTTCTAAAGGACTTATATGGTGGTCAGTGCATATATTTCTCCTCTTAGGAGCAAGGGATGGCAAATGAGGACAAAAACAAAAAAGGCACATTAGTACTGGTTAGCATTGGAAAAGTGCACAAAAACAAATTTCAGCAAACAGGAGGGGTGAAGGCAAAACTAAAGACTGTCAGGTCTAACAGAGGCACAGTGGATTTGGTGAAAATCACGGCAGTCTGAGCCCACACTTAAAGCAATATACATCAACAAAGCAGAGTACATGTTGCTCAGACTGAAGCAAACATATTACAAAGGGGGTGAGAAAAGCAGAGAAGCTGCTCGCCTGCAACGTTAGAGCCATAACGGCAGATGACAGGGTGGTGACCATTAAAACATGCGCAGGGGTAATGACTAATGAGGACACAGAAATTGAACAAGCTTTTACAGACTTATACAGTGGGTTGTACGTGGTGAAGCAGGGAGACAGAGAGGTAGCTGTAAGTTACCCCTAAGGTGCAAAGCTAACAAAGCTCACAGACATACAAGCTGCCCCATTTCATTAGGTTATCCTCATTGATGAAGAGTAAGGCTCCTTAATATCAAGTTCAATGGGACACTAACATCATGGGCAAAAAATCGAGGGGCAAAATATCGACACATAAGCATATATAGATTTTCTGTACCAAACCCTACATATTTGTTCCTTGGCGATACATATATTGTAAAAGTACATAGACGTGAAGTTAAGAATATTAAATCTCAGCTACCCTCTTTGTACTTATCTTGTGATATTTTGTCTCTCAATATTTTGTCCCAGATATTAGAGTGCCACATTATTGTTGTATTCAATATTCAAGAGTACAATCATAGATGAAATGACAGCTTGCATCTCAAAATTATAATCTTGCAAAGCCCAGGACCAAACAGGTTCAAAGAGATATTTCATATAACCTTCTGTCATATTTGACCCAATTTTAAACCCCATTACATCATGGAATGAGCTGAGAATCAAACAGAAGGCATGTGTGCACTCCACACTTACAGTCAATCAATCAAAGAAAAAATAACTTGTTCCTGCATCTGGCGTCTTACTGTATAGATACCTCCTATTTTTGCTGTAATCAACACTGTTCCTGTTTACAACCTATAGCAGTCGCTATTTGAGCAAGATGTGAGCTTGAACAAGACCTTTGTAGTAGGAACGTGGACAAACGGTTATGAGTATAGAGTAATTCCTGGGTGCTGGAGCAGGGGTATTTAATTGATTGACCATTTCTAAACCACTTGTATAACTCACTTAGAAATTCAAAATTAACAGCTGAGCCAATGAGGGAGGTCTAATTAGTGGTCTTACTCAAACAGGGAAAGGTCTTGGCCTTGTGCTCCACTTTTTTGCCGTTATCCCTATTTAATATAGATGTCAATCTTTTTATGGGGATCACAGCAAACAGAATAGGTCCCATATATGAAGCATAATTAGCCCATGTTGAAAAGGCTTTATGCCTGAGAGAAACTGCTCAGACAACACCAAACACATTATCCATGCATTAGACAATGTGAAAAGAACATGACAAGTGGTCTATAAGTTGATGCTGAAAAACATTCAACACAGTACAGTGACCATTTGTCATGAAAGCATTAGAGGTGTCTGGATGTAGTCCCAGATTGTGAACATTGATGCTCAACTGCTGTAGAGATCCAATCACCAGGGTTGCTGTCAATGAGGATATTTCTTCTTGCTGTCTTGTTCCATATCAGGCAGGTTATTAGGCAGGACTGCCCCCTGTTACTCATCCCCTTTTTCTTGAGTATGGACCCAATGGCAAACAGAATGAGAGACCAGGAGGAAATCAAGTGGTTGTGGCTAGGGAAAGATGAACCAAAAATGTGCAAGTATGCAGAGAATGTGATAGTTGCTTAAATGTTTCACTGCCATCTCTTTTGGAGGATAGTGGGAGATTTGGTCTACATTTGTTTTTCAAAATAAGTCAGCAGAAATCCCTGATTCTTTAAATGTGTATCCCAGTAGAAAATTAACATCCCTTGAAGCAGAGGTTTCCATTGGGAAGTGCTTAAAAGCATATCCCCTACTTAGGATTTCAAATATTATCCTCTTTTTAGAAGGCAACACATCAAAAGTACTAATAAATATTACTCTTCCTATGCAGAGATCTTCAAATGTGGCTCTTAGGTGGCTTGACATGGCTGGGCAGAATTTTTGTTGTCAAAATTACGGCTTTATCCAGGTTTCTTTATTTTGCTTCTTCAGCCCCCAAGGGGTACCCTATAGAAAATCCAACAATTAGTTAATAAATGTGAGCAGTGAAACTTGCCTCGGACTGTATGAATAATTCATCATTACTCCATGTATATTCTAAAAAGGTTTTATTGAAGGAAATTGTTTTACTGCAATTGCCAATTTTATTGAAATGATGTAACATTTGGATGAAACACTTTAGATTATTTTATGGACAATGTTTTATAATGAAATCTTTTATGGCCTTCGGCCGAAATAAAGAATTTATAAGAGCTGATGGAAGAAGCACAGAACAGTGGCAAGGGCAATCTTTAGCTCATCAGAAAAGGGAGGACTCAGCATGCCACACATACTGAACTATTATCACGCAACCCAACTAGGAGATATGCTCAAGTGGAAAAGGGGGGAGTGAAACACACTGGTGCTTCATTGACCAATTAGTTGCTGGGGACTGTTCTGTTGGTGGACCCTTCCACCAAGGGCGCCAATATGAGGGGTGTCCAAAAGACAAACCCTCCTCACACACAGGCAATGGTTGGTGCCCGCAGTAGGAGGGGTAGAACAAATAAAAGGACCCGGGGAACCTGCTTCGTGGGCTAGAGTGCACTACATACCAAGCGTCCTAGTCATCATTGCGAATAGCCAGCATTCACTAGGCCATGCCTTTTGACAGTAGAAAAACTGAAGTCGAGGACTGTCGAGCCCTGGTGCCCAACTGCATCACTGCCGTCTGTGGGTCCCATGGATGACCTCCCCTGCCTGGCCACATCAGGTGTCTTGGCTGTTTCCTGGTGACAGCAGCGGAGCGGCTCTGCTGGGCCCGTCGAGCTCCAATCCATTGCAGGTGAGGCCGCTGCCAGCACCACCTGCCTTCTACTGCTAACGCGGGCAGCTTCACTGACTCACCACACTCGTCCTGGCTTTTGAGAAAACAGGGGCGTGCCTGCGATCCACCGCACAATCCGCAGGCCCTCCCTGCTCACATTGACAAGCCCTGATGGATCAGCTCTGCCGCCAATGATCATACCGGCTGCCCAGGAAGTGAGCACCTCCCACTGTGTGAGCTTGCGCCCTGCTAGCCAGCAGCGATGCCAGCCCATGTGCACTCCTCCCTTTGCTTCAAAGGTAGTTTTGAAGAAAAAAGGGGGAACTACAAAAAAAAAAGAAAATAACTGAATACTAAAGAATAAGAGACCCTTTTCTTCTTTTTTAAACCACTGAGTTCCTTTCAATGATTCACCCAGCACCATTCCTAAATCAAAGTGGGGTTTGGCTGCCCTGCACTCACATCCTGCTCCTGCAAATCTGTTTCTACATCACTGGTGTTTTACCTGCCCCATCAGATCTGGCTCAACCTTCAGTGGAAGGTAAATATCATCGGGACCGGCAGTCCTGGCCTCCAGATCAATCCATCAGCAGCCACTCAAGATCATTGATCAACGAACAAGCCCAACTCCCTGCGGGGTGATTACAATGACCAATAATCATCATGACTACTGTGCCTCCAATTGAACTGCTCCTAATTGATGGGTCGCCGTCTGCTCAAGGGGCCAAGTGGAAGGACTGGCTTGAATGCCTCAAGACATACTTCACAGCAGTGACATTGCAAAATGACAGGTGGAACACTATGCTCTTGCTTTTGGGAGGTGCCACCCTCCACAAACTGGGAAAATCCTCTGTATACATATAGCATGCTGAAAGAAGCATTGACTGCTCATTTCGAGCATCTGGCCAACCAAGATGATGAATGTTTCCGACTGCGTCAAACAAGGCAGCTGACCGAAGAATCAATGGATGCTTTCCACGCTCGCCTTAAAGATCTGGCTAGGACATGAACGTTGCCAGATGAAAACAATAAAATACGGGCGCAATTTATTCAGGGGTTTGCCTCTGCAAAGTTGAGAGAACACATCCTTCAAGTCCCTGGAATGTCCATGGCCGATATGCTAATGATGGGAAGGTTGAAAGATCAGTCTAAGGTGCAAGCTGCACACATGGAAGATGTATTGCAACACCAATTTAAGATGGAACCTGTCAACACCATCCTGGCTGGAAGTAGGCATGGGCGAATTTTGCGAATTCGCGATCCGCGAATTTGCAGATTTGCGAATTCGCGATCCGCAAAATCCGCGAATTCGTGCGAATTTGCGGATTTTTGGTTTTTGCGTGTTCGCGGGGTTTTTTGCGTGTTCGCAGGGTTTTTTGCGTGTTCGCTGGGCTTTTTGCGTCTTCGCGAGCCGCTTGCATAGCGAAGTTACCCATGCAGTCGTTTATGGGAGAGGGAGAGAGAGATAGATAGATAGATAGATAGATAGATAGATAGATAGATAGATAGATAGATAGATAGATAGAAAGAGAGAGAAAGAGAGGGAAAGAGAGAGGGAGAGAGAGAACGAGAGAAAGAAAGAGAGGCAGGATCTCTGAAGGGCCAGATTCTTGAGTTGCCCCTATAGAACATACAGCTTTTTATTTTTAGCAAAATGCATATGAAAATTGTGCTGTAAAGGTCTCTTTAAGTTTAACCCCTCCTGACAACTCAAAATGGGTGTATTTGCCATCCTCTCCCTTCTTCCTGTTTTTAATATCTGTAAGTGCTTCCTGATGAGGTTTAATTCCTTGGACAGGTGCCTCGTTGCCTACTTGTAACTATTCTCTGACCCTGCTTCAAGGGTCAGAGCAGGGTCAGAGAATAGTTGCAAGTAGGCAACGAGGCGCCAGGAAGCAATTAGCAGCAGGTGTCCAAGTTGAAGTTAATTTGTTTGCAACCCTTTTGTAAAAGGTTACAAAGAAATTAGGTTCAAATTTTGCACCTGCTGCTGTAACCCTTGCTTGGCTGAAAATTCGTCCCCGCTGATTCGCGGATTTTACCGCGATTTCGCGAGATTCGCGGATCGCGAAATCGCGGAAAATCCGCAAATTCGCCCGCGAAACGGATTTTACGCCCACCCTTAGCTGGAAGTTCTGAAAAGAAGGAAGTGCAGAACAAGCCGCAACCCACACGCAAGACGTGGTACAGGTGTGGTGGGCCCTTCCCGCACCCAGCACCATGCCCAGCTCAGGGGAAGACGGGTAAGAGGTGCTCCGAATGCAAAAAACCAAACTACTTTGCAAAGGTGTGCGGCTCTACCGCACGGAAGGGACAGAGGACCCAGCCCATCAATGCCCTAAGCACCTCTCAAACCCCTGAGGAAGAGGAAGACATAGAGGATGACAATGTAGAAGAATTAGTCCATGTCATACCTGCCATGCAACCTGATGGATATCCTCGAAGGTGGATCCCGAAAGGCAGCATGCTCATTGCAGGACACCAAGTACAGGCATTAATTGACACTGGAGCATCAATAAACATCATAGCCCAAACAGTGATGCAGACACTTCCCATGCACCCGATCCTACGCCCCACCTCCACACAAGTGTTCATGTATGGGTCCACTGTCCCACTTCCACTAGCCAGAGTGTTCACTACTAACATAACTTACTACTCTCTTTCCACTTGGGCCAATGTATACATTACCAAAGGTGGGTCGGGAATGCTATAAAGCCGCCGAACCGCCGGGCACCTGCAGCTGGTTGCTTTTGCCTTTACTGTACATCAGGATAGCGAGGAAGGTCTTTTGGCAGAATTCATACTTCTATTTGAAGGAATAGGATGCCTCAAAGATCACATGATACATCTTCACATCGACCGCTCCGTACCAACCTGTTGCGCTGAAACACCAAAGGGTGCCTTTTCATCTGAGGCTGAAAGTGGAGGAAGAATTGAGGAAATTGGAGCAGGCCGACATCATCAAACGGGTCGATGGTCAGACTCCATGGTTGTTCCCCATTGTGGTGGTGCAAAAGCCTTAACAGCTAGGACAAGTGAGAATATGTGTGGACATGAGACTACCTAACCAAGCCATAAAAAGGGAACATCATTTAACCCCACAGTAGATGACATTGTGGAAGAGGTGAGCACCTCCCAGTGGTTCTCCAAGCTGGATATCACCAACTACTGCTAGACCCAGAGTTGAGGGCCATCACAATCTTCTCCACTCATGTTGGTCTCAGAAGATATAAGCGTCTCAGTTTCAAAGTGTGGAGTTCAGCTGAAGTCTTCCAAGACACCACATTGGGGGTTCTAGCTGCCTTAAAGGGGTCCTCAACGTCAGTGATGACATTTTAGTACATGCACTCACACTGGAAGAACATCTGGATCGCCTGAGAGACACCTTTCAGTGAATGAATGACAACAGCCTTACGCTCCATCGAGAGAAATGTGCTTTCCTTCAGAAGGAAATAGCTTTTCTTTGGATACCGATTTTCTCAGCATGGAGTATCGCCTGATCCAGCCAAAGTAAAGGACATCCAGCCAGCCCTGGCTCCCACCACAGTTATGGGCATGAGGAGTTTCCTAGTATGGTCACCTACTGTGGGTGTTTAATTCGGAATCTGACTGACCTTACCGCCCCTTTGATAGAGCTGATAAAGACCAACACTAGTTGGAAGTGGGGGCCTGATCAAGAGGAAGCTTTCCAAGCCAACAAATAAGCATTATCTGCTGACACCACTGTAGTGTACTTCAATCCGGCTCAAGATTCTGAACTATCGGTGGATGCTAGCACCATTGGCCTTAGAGCTGTACTGTTGCAGAAGCACAGCAATGGAGACTGGTCTTCGGTGGCTTATGCGAGCCGTGCACTGACAGACACAGAGCAATGGTACTCTCACATCGGGAATGAGGCCATTGTGGTCCATTGGAGCTGTCTCCATTTTCATCTCTACCTCTATGGTCAGCCTTTTGTGGTCCACACGGATTCCACTGTTCATGGGACTTTCTTTGAAACCTCAACCGAGAATCGAGAAGTGGATTCTGCAATTACAAGAATACCAATTCTTGGTCTACCCCTCAGGACTCAAAACCCTGCCGACTTTCTCTCCAGACACGTGGCACCAGCTACAAAGGAAAAAGAATCAGATGCTGTTAGAGTGGAGGAGTATGTTAGGCTGGTAGTGGAGTGACCCCGACCATTACCCATTTATCTTGAGGAGATCGTGGAGGCCACAACGGAAGATGAGTGTCTTCAGTTAGCCATCTCTGTGGTGACCTCAGGAAAATTGCATGTTTTTATTAACATAACACCCTGCAGGATAGAGGAAGCATGGGCTGTGTTGGACTCTTTGCACCATGTGTGTTTAGAGCTAGTTGTGTCTCCCGAAGGCTGCCTCATGAGAGGGTTCTGTCTGGTAATCCCTAGGACACTGCAACAGCTAGTGGTCAATCTAGCTCATTTGGCCCATCAAGGGATTGTCAAGACAAAATCTAGATTACGAAGTAAAATCTGGTGGAGCAGACAGTTCTCCATTTCCCTCTGTTTCAGGTGGCCGGACCGGCAGAGCCATCAGACCCTATCATCACAGAGGATATTTCACCCTTTCCGTGGCAGAGAGCAAGTGCCGTTTTTGAAAGTCACCCAGATGGGAGGCACATGCTAGTCACCATTGATGACTTCTCAAAGTATCCGTAGGTTGAAGTCATGGACTGGACAGCAAATTCCACCATTCCGCAGCTGGAAAAGGTAATGCATTCTCATGGGCTCCTAAAGGAATTACGCTCTGACAATGGCCATCCCTTTACTAGTCAAGAGTTCACTGAGTACTTGCGTTCCTGGGGCATTCAGCATTGCAAGGTCACACCCGCTGGCTGCAAGCAAATGGAGAGACAGAACGCTTCACGCATATCTTCAACAAGGTACTGCGGATTGTGTTAGCTCAAGGTCAGAATACAGAATGCGCTATACACTTTCTTGAGTGAATCTTGACTCACACCCCACTCAATGACCAAAGTCAGGCCTGGCTCTCAGTGTGTCAATCGACCCGTGTGTGATGTCATTCCCCAAGTGGACCAGCTGTCAAATCTACAGATGCAGGTAGCTGAGAAACTGAAACTGCATCGGGCAAAGAATGATTACATGTCCTGAGTCCGTCGAGCCAAGCCGAGGTCTCTCGCAGTTGGAGATTTGATGATAGTAAAGAATCGGAATCCGGAGAGCAAATTCATGTTCCCTTTTTAGGTCGACCCCTTGTGAGTACAGTCCATGAAAGGCACCATGATCACCACCCAGAAAGCTGAAGAAACTGTTACAAGGAATGTGTCTTGCTTCAAACTGTACCAAGCTCCTGCGAGTCAGACTGTGGAGACACCATCTGGGACATTGAACAATGAAGTTGAAGATGATGGTAGCAGTGTCCCTCTAGAGTCTCTCCCGAACAAGTAATCTACACCTGTTACCTCTGGCCCGTGAAGTGCTGAGGCTACAGAGAATGTTATTCAACAGTCAGAAGAGCTGAGCCCTCATGAGTCACCTGCTGTCCATTTGTGTCCACCAATGGGCAAGTGTGACAATGCTGGAGATGATGGGTGTAATCAAGGAAGGGGGAGGTACCATCTCAGACCATGTCCTGTGAGGTCTTCTCGTCAGTGAGTAGCCAAAATATCGAGTTTAAAATATCGATATACATCAATATCGATGTTTTAATTTCGATGGCACGGAATATCGATGTGCAGTATATCGATGGACAGAATATTGACTTTAAGGTAAGTAATATCGAAGTTAGTAATATCGATATCAAATATATCGATGTTACGAATATCGAAATTTTGTTTAGTGTTATGTATTTTTATATGTATTTTATATGTTTGTTAAACATGTTTTTAATGTATGTTTAAAAATTAGTAATTTTGTTTACATTTTGCGTTTTGCGTTTTAGTATCAGAGCGGGTTGTGGGTTTATAGGGGAATAGGGTGGGAAGTAATTTAATTATAATTAATTAATTATTCTCATTTCTAATATTATTGATTAATAATTAATTGTTAATTAATAACTAATTGGTAATTAATTATTATTAATTAGTTAATCAAATTAATTAGATTTAATGTATTAATATGTTTTATTTTTTTATATTGTTTTTATTCTTGTTTAATTACCAATTAAATATTGATTAACAATAGGATATTGTTAATCAATAATTAATTGGTAATTAATTATTATTAAGTGATTAAATGATAATTACATTTTTGATGTGATTTATTTATGTGTAGTGGGTTGTGTGTTTATAGGGGAATAGGGTGTGAAATAATTAAATTAAATTAATTAAAGAGATTGTATTTATTTATTGGTATTTATTATTAATTAATTGTTAATTAATTAATTGGTAATTCGTATTTTTTAAATTATTTTAGAATAATAATTATAAATAATTTATTAATACATATTGTTTATTCTTATTGTAAATGTCTTGTTAATTAATTATTATTTGGTCATTAATTATTAATTGGTAATTACTATTTGTCAATTACTTAATTTATAATTACATATATGTAATAGTATTAATTGTTATTAATTGATTAATTGATATTTTGATTGTGTTTGTTTGTATGTGTAGTGTGTTGTGTGTTAAAGGGGGAGTAGCGTGGGAAGTAATATTTTGTTATTTAAGTAAATATTATTTATAAATATTTGGTATTTAGTAATATATTTTTGTAAATAAAATATCACAATTTTTTTATTTTTTTTAAATATGTAATTGATAAGTATGTTAATATAATGCCTACGCTATCCGGTGCTTTCCCTACTGTTGCACCCTCTGGAGTGGGAATAGTAATTTTATCCTACACTATCCAACGCTTTCCCTACTGTTGCACCCTCTGGAGTGGGAATACTCTTTTTTTACTCCCACGCTATCCAACGCTTTCCCTACTGTTGCACCCTCTGGAGTGGGAATAGTAATTTTTACCCCTGCGCTATCCAGCGCTTTCCCTACTGTTGCACACTCTGGAGTGGGAATAGTAATTTTTACCCCCATGCTATCCAACGCTTTCCCTACTGTTGCACCCTCTGGAGTGGGAATAGTAATTTTTACCCCCACGCTATCCAACGCTTTCCCTACTGTTGCACCCTCTGGAGTGGGAATAGTAATTTTTACCACTACGCTATCCAGCGCTTTCCCTACTGTTGCACCCTCTGGAGTGGGAATAGTAATTTTTCCCCCTACGCTATCCAACGCTTTCCCTACTGATGCAATATGTGGAGTAAGTATATATATTAATTTATATGTAGAGTTTTTAATTTATTTTAAATATATTTGTATTAGTTATTATTTTTTAAATATGTTTTAATGTTTATATCTATAATTTTCTTAATTATATGTATTTATAAATTATTTTTAAATTATTAATAATACATTTTGAAAAACTATACATTTTACTTCAATATTTTTGTACTTCGATATTTTTTTTTTATATTTTTGTACTTACCTTTATGTAGATACAACTTCGATATTTTTGATGTCGATATTTTTGTGTCGATATTTTTGTATTTCTATAATATGTCTTTCGATATTATGTCATACATCCCTTCTCGTCTGAAGGACTTTGTGTTGATTTGAAACATAGTAAAGTGAAATATCTTCTGTCTCTCTCTCTCTCTCCCTCTTCAATTTTTCTCTCTCTTTTGTTTCTACCTTCTCCATTTATCTGTGTGGTACTGACATCCTCCCTCTAAGTGGGGATGTTTGCATCTATTGTTTATTTGGGGGTGTTGTGTTTTGTTTAAAATAAAGGAGGAATGTTATGTTGGTGGACTCTTCCACCAAGAATGCCAATATGAGGGGTATCCGAAGAGCGAACCCTCCACCTACACAGGCAATGGTTGGTGCCGGCAGGGGAGAGGGGTAGAACAAATAAAAGGACCCGTGGAATCTGCCTCGTGGTCTAGAGTGCACTACACACCAAGCGTCCCAGTCATCACTGCGAACAGCCAGCATTCATTAGGCCAAGCCTTATACCAATAGAACAGTGACTATATATATATAAATCAACAAAGTGGATGCATTCAATAGGGAATCCAAACGCAAGGATGACTCAATGTCATACACAGGAATGGAGAGAAAAAAACAGTGGAAAGGTTTCACCTGCCTGAGATTAAAATCTATATTCACCCACCCTCCCAAAATGATACCGGTCGAACTGACCACTTTTGAAAAGGCTGTGTTGAACCAAATCGAGAAACAGTTGAAGGAAAGCAATTCAAAAATATGAGCAGTACTGAATTCTAAGCACTCAAGAACTTGAGATCCAACAACAATATCATCATAAAACTAGCTGATAAAGGGGGTGGGATAGAAATCCAAAGCAAGGAAGACTGTCAAGCAAAATGTAGATGCCTACTCAACGATGAAAAGAACTACAGAAGCCTGGAGTATGAACCCAACGGGACTCTAAGAACAAAAATCCAAGTTTTAGTGGAAGATGCAGAGGCTGAGGGCATAATCAGTAAACATGAGGTCCAATTCATAACAACAGGTGAAGCAAGGATTCCTTATTTCTACACACCAAATTCACACAAAAACAGAAACCCTCCACCTGGCCGGCCCATATTGACAGGCATTGGCTCACTACCATAACCTCTTTCCCACTTCTGCGAATTTTTCCTGCAACCTATAGTCCAAACAACATCGACCTACCTTAAGGATACCAAAGACCTCCTACTGCAACTGGACTCTCTCAATTTTGATCCAGACACCTCACTTTTGGTTAGCCTTGACACTGAGAGCTTGTATACCAGTCTCCCTCAAGATGACACACTCAACATGCTCAAAACGTCACTTGAGGCCACCACATGGGACTACAACACCCCCAGGTCATTCATACTACAGTGTACTGAATTAGCCTTCAAGGACACATTTTTCGAGCTTGAGGGAGAGTTCTTCTTACAAACCTATGGCACCTCGTTGGGCAGTACCATCTCCCCGAGCATGGCCAGTCTGCATGTTTTTGATTTTGAAAAGAAGCATATCCTCAACCCAGAAATGCCCTTCCAAAACAACATCAAATTTTATAAAAGATACATTGATGATATCTTCCTGATCCGGTAAGGTTTGGAAGAGACTCTACAGGCATTCCTCACTTGGATCAATGGGTGTGACAGGAATCTAAAATGTACACATAGTATGGATAAAAGAACCATCACATTTCTGGATCTTGCCATCACAGCTGAGAGGAGTCAATTACAAACTAAAACCCACTTCCAATCCACAGCCAGGAATTCACTTCTCCATTTCGATAGCTTCCACCCCAGGCCACTGCGTGAAAATTTGCCTAGTATCTTAGATTGCAAAGGAACTGTAGTGACATCACCGACTACAAACGTCAAGCAGCTTCTCTCTCGTCTAAACTAAAGGAGCAGGGATATCTGGATAAAGTCATCCATACTGCTAAAAACGCACCAGAAGTCAAAACAGAGAAGGATTACTGGAGGAAACGCAGCGGTCATCTACATCCATACCGCTCACATGTGTGACTACCTACAACACAATCTCTAACCAGGTGTCCAAGATCATACAGAAGCACTGGAGGATCCTGGGAACCGGAAAACTTGACTGGGACAAACCCATGTTCTCCTATAAAAGAGCACAGAGCCTTAAGGACAGCCTGGTGACTACCTGTTCACCGACAAGGGAATATCCCACCAGCACTGTTCTCAATGCATGGGGCTTACCCAATGTGACTGGCCATTTCCCTGTGAAAACTGCAGTGTGTATCTGCTAAAAAAAAACAGTGAAACCTGGAACCTGTGAAAACATGGCAGATTACAAAACACACCAATTGGAATTCTTGCAATGTAATCTACCTGATCACCCCTGTGATCTCAGCTATGTCGGCATGACCAGTCGCAAAATAAAAGTCTGCATGTGTGTTTACAAATTATCAAC